>NW_021634645.1:0-149341 GCF_004799145.2 Neltuma alba
AAAAAAAAAAAGGCATATAAAAAGTTTCAACTTGATCTTTTATAATTTATATTCATGGGGAAAAAACAGATCTCTTTCGTTGGTATATTAAAAAAATGACATTAAAAATGTGACTGTATGTACTATCTGTCGTCTATATATTATCTTCATATTAATCATTTTCCCCCCTCAAATGCAATAAATGCATACAGACTAGAAGAACACATAAAAAATTTAAATATGCTTGTCTTACACAGTAATCCAACTACAACCTGGACTTTTCTTAATTCCTTTCAGGTTCTTTGTGATTCTGACTTGGTTCCTCTCAGCCTCTTTACCAGAAACAGAATACAAGTTTGACATCACTACATAAGGATTTGCATTAGAAGGTTCCATTTCAATAATACATTGTGCTGCAAGCTTCGCAATGTCAAGACGTGAATATGTCTTGCTTGCCCCAAGAACGGCCCCCCAAACACCAGAATGAGGTTTCACTGGCATTGACCTTATCAAATCAACTGCTTCATCTAGCAACCCTGCACGGCCAAGGAGATCGACCATGCATGCATAGTGATCAGGTCCTGGTTCAATTCCATATTCAGATTTCATCGAGTTGAAGCAATTCCATCCTTCTTGTACCAGTCCTGCATGAGTGCAGGCTGAAAGAACAGCAAGGAAAGTAACATGGTTGGGTTCAGGCCCTTCACACTGCATTTTCTTGTAGATTTTAATGGCTTCTTCACCAAAGCCATTTTGGGCAAACCCAGTAATGATTGAGTTGAAAGAAACTATGTTTGGTTCAATGACGTCTATGAAGATCGTGTAGGCAGCACTCACATACCCACATTTGGAATACATTGATACAAGAGAGTTTTGTACAGATAAATCACATTCCAAGTTCATCTTCAAAACATTAGTATGAATTTGCATCCCTTGATTCAGCATCACCAAAGCAGCTGAAGCTGAAAGAACACTGCTTAGTGTTAAAGGATTTGGTCTGCATCCTCCTCGAAGCATCTGAACATACCAATGCAAAGCTTTCTCATATTGCGTATTCCTCACAAATCCAGAAATAATGGCAGTCCAGACAATATCATCTTTCTCCGGCAACATTTCAAATAGCTTGATGGCCTTTCGAACTCTCCCGTTATTACAGAATCCAGTGATCATGGCTGTCCAAGAAATCAAGTCTTTCTCTGGCATATTCAGGAAAAGCCTGTAAGCTGCTTCTATTTCATCGTTATGAACATATCCAGAGATCAAGGAATTCCAAGAAACTATGTCCCTCTTGCTTATGGAGCTAAATATTTTGTCTGCCATGTCCACGCAACCCAATGTGCAATACATGGTTACAATGGTGTTACTCAAAACATCATCAGATTCAAATCCCATGCGTGAAACCAGCCCATGTATTTGCATTCCCTCTCGAATCCCACCACAACAACCGCAAGCTTTCAACACTATAGTCATGGTTGTGGAATTAACCTCCACCAGATTTTCCCTTCTCATATTTAAAAACAAATCAAACCCATCTTTGAAGCATCCTTTTTTCATATACCCATCTATCATTGCACTCCAGGAAACCACGTTTCTTTCAGGCATTCTATCAAACAAGTTTCTAGCATCAACAATCCTTCCATTTCTGCACAAACCATCAATCATAGAAGTCCAAGAGAACACGTCTCTCTCAGCCATGCCCACAAAAACCCACAACGCCTCATTTATTCTATCTATCTTCGAAAACCCAATTATCAATGCATTCGAACAAGCCGGATCCCGCAACTCTAGCGGAGCTTCAAAGTACAATTTTTCAGCCTCATGGAACATTCTTGCACGAACAAAACCAGTAATCATAGCAGCATATGAGACGTCGTTGCGTTCATGCATCATAGAAAACAACCTATAAGCTTCATGGACGTTACATCCATTACGTATATAAGCAGAAATCATAGCATTATAGGAAGCTGTGGTTCGTTCTGGCATTTCTTCGAACATTTTGCGGGCATTTGCAATTTGGCCATTTTCACCATAAGCAGTGAGCATAGCAGTCCAGGAGACAGTACTCTTTCTGGGCATACTCCTAAATATTGACTCTGCCTCTTTGATATTACCGTTTCTGCCATTTTTGGTGATCTGAGAATTCCAGTGTGCGATCAATTTACCGCCTTTAACCCTTTTCGCATCGGTATGAAGAAATTTGGATATCTGGGGAAAACTAATCATAAAAATTGAATGCTTTAGACGACAAAATCGCTCGAAAAGAAGCTTCGTTAGCATGTCTCCATTTGGGGTTGAGGCGATAACTCCATTGCCGAAGAGGTACAGCCGGAACTGAAATACCAGAGTTGAGTATCTAGAAATCAGAGGAAAGATGATTGTGTATTTCGAAGCAGGACATTCTTCCCTTCATATATTTCCTCCACATACCGTTACTACCTATTCATTTTCTTCTCACTGCATGATCCAATTACAAACGTTAGTTTCCCACCGCAAGAAACCCCTGATATCCATCCCAGGACCAATTGTAATGGCTCAGTATTATATGATCAAGACTTTAAATTGTCCGTGGCGGTGGTTTTGAAGTCTGAAACATATTCATAAATATAATTTTTCTTTTGGGCCTGAATTAAAGAATAGGAAAGAGTCAAGTGGAAGATTGGAATAGAAATCGCTACGCCCGCGTGTTTATGAAGTTTCTCGTGCTTTCCCGGTCGTTATCTCTGTGCGCTCTCTCAATTCTTTGCTTCATACATAATTAGGCATTTATGTGTTTTTGTGTATAACACCACGAAACCTAGCATCTACATCTACTGTTGGCCAACCTAGCAGGGACAAGGAGATCAGAAATACCTTTATTGAGATTTAGTTGAGATCAAATTAATTTAAATTGCTTTGTATTTATAGATTGTTATAAATTTTATGTCTTGTATTGATAATCGCTTTTGGTAATATGTGAAATGTGTTCTTAATTTTCGAGTGAATGAAATGTGCCCCTTTAAAAAAATCACAGTGGCTTTAAAAAACTTGGGCCTTTACCTAGAAGGCTAGAACTGAGTTCATTTAGGGATGTGCCCCATCTTCTAATATGAGAAAAATTCAAGGTCAAATTGCTGATGGGTTGGGACAGAAACAGAAAGAGCAAGTCAGTTGCGTGAGAGGATGAAGAAGGAAGAAAAAATTCTTGTCATACTTGATGACATTAGGGAGAGACTTGATTTGATAGAAATTGGAAGTTGGAACTCCCTTTGGGTGAAGATCACAGAGGATGCAACCTCTTGCTGACATCAAGAAATTCTGATGTTTTAATTAATTAAGATGGGAACTGAAAAGGATTTTCGTCTTGAGGTTTTTATCAGAAGATGAAAGTTGGAGCCTTTTCAAAAAGATAGCTGGTGAGATCGTTGATGATGAGAATTTGAAACCTACTGCTTTGAAAGTAGCTGAACGATGTGCTGGTTTGCCACTTTTGCTAGTTACAGTGGCCAAACGCGTTGAAGAACAAGGAGTTACTTGTCGTGAAGGATGCATTAAAACAATTGACTAGAGTTGACCGGGAGGGATTGAAATCTAAACTGTACTCTGCTATAGAGCTAAGTTACAATTATTTAGGGGCAGATGGGCTGAGAAAATTCTTTCTGCTCGTCATGCTCTATCTTTTCTTATATACTACTTGCAGTTCTAATCATAAGATCTCATTTATAGTTTACAAACAATATCTTATAATTAGAATCAAAGATAGTATTTTGTATTCTTTGGAGCCACTTGACATCTTTTATTTTTACGCAAGAACATGACTTTACGGCCTCTCTGATTATACTCATCAATCCATTTATTTATTTTTTGCTTACCAGTCATAGAATTTTCTGCTTCAGTAGTAAGTATGAGCCTTGTGAAGAGATACATATCTATCGTTAAGAACAGTGCATGGACAATTACACTTTCAGTTACTACAGGTGAAAGACACAATCAAGTTGTGATTGACATTAGTATATGAAAAGCGACCAACTACAAAGCATGGAAGAAGCTAATTCGTTAATCTTGCCGTAATGCTCATAATTCAATTTAGCTCAGGGATGCCAAGGCAAGTGCAGTGTTCACTATACCGAGAAATCAAATTATATTGCTATTCCAATATATTTATAGCAACAGTCCAGACATGTAAATAAGATTTGAGCATTGGATCATTTCAAACTTATTCCCTTGCTATGTTATTCTAATAACAATAAGGGAATAATCATTTTGTATACGTTTTATTCCTTAATCCTGTTTAAGTTCTTTACACGCTTTCAAACTTTCACAGTTTCACTTGACGGACGAACTCAACTTTCTCCGGCAGCCTAAGCAACAGCTAGCAAGTATTTTGACAAAACCTATTTGACTGTTGCAAAACCCAAACCCACTCAAAATTCTTGTATAAAAGGCTAATTACAACCATAACCTAGATTCTCCAGTACTCTTCAAAGCATCCACTGGGATGACTGTACAAACAGGGAAATCAACAAAGCTAAGATATTATGGGCAAGATACATACAATGGCTAAGACATTGATTTCATATCTGTTCCGTCCCACCACTCACACTGTCATGCTTTGTTTCAACATAATCTTTTGAAGATTTGTCAGGGCTGCCATGCTTTGCAGACTCTTCTTCAACATCTGGCTCCTTGGTCAGAACTTCATTGCCCAAAGTGGCGTCAGGTGAACGTGTCTGAACCACATTCTCACTGGAATTGAAAGGGTCATTGTTGAAAGAAACAATGACCTTGGAAGCAACGGGAATTCTTCCATCGCTGGGTGATTGAACTGAAAGAGAGTCATCATCGGAAGAGTCAGATTCTTCTAGGATTCTTGTTTCTTGAACCCCTGGTGAGTCAACCTGAGATTTTCTTGATTTATGGGAAAGCACATGCTTTAGGCCACGAGCTGATTTCCCTGCTGCATGCTTCAGCACATTTTTTGCCTTGTCTTTGGCATTTCCCTTGCCTGCGCTCTCTGAACCATTGCTTTCAGGGGATGTTCCTTCTATCTGAACCTTACCAGAGGCAAACTCAGAAATGTTATCCTCCATAACAAAGTGCACACCAATCTTTTTGGCATTCTCGGCTGAAATGTTTGCGTGTGGAGGTGGAACAGCCTCTCCAACACTACGTGCTGATGTCGGTGTTGGAGGCTCATTCTTTGGGCCCCTTCGAAATACTGACCCAATCTTGTGCAGTCCATTCATAATTGATTTTATTCTGTGCTTATCCTCTGGGTTATCATCATGACTGCTGCAGTCATTGTTCGAGGATCCAGATGCTGCTGAGTTAAAACTTCCACATAAATCATTAGGCTCCCTGTGAATTTCAGTATCAAGGCGTCGGCTCCTCCCTTTTCTAGGTTCCCATGTTTGGGACACTTCACTACCTGGTTGATGAACCCAAATTCCGGTCTCCTTTTGCCCTTCAACATCTATAGGCTCATAGTTATCTGCAACTTTTTGGGATTTTTCTGACGAAACAGATGAGAATGAACTTTTATTGTAAGCCTCATTTGCAAAGGAATTCCTTTCTTGTTCAGCATCCATTGCTTCCTTGTTACATGTTTTATCAACCTCCTGAAAAGATTAAAGAGAAAAAAGATGAAATCAAACAAAAGATCGCTGTTCAAATAAATGGGAGCAACTCAATGTTTCCATGGCAGACTAAAATCCATTTTTATTTTCCACCTTCATTTCTCTTTTTGTTTATTTCTTATTTGAATTTGAATGCTGATTTTTAAATACTACATAAAGAATCCTAATATATGGGAAAGAAAAAGATACCTTTGCATTGTCTTCAAGAATAGTTATAGCCAGGTGCAACCTCCCCGTTTTAATATTCTGAAGAGGTAACCACATATCATGCCTCTGGCCATCCCTCAAATCACCGAGGTTGACAGAACAGCTTCTATGGACAGTAAAATGTTCAATTAGCCTATCAAAAGATGAGTACTGACAGATGACAAGAGATCAAAGGAAACATATCCACAGCAAGGAGTATGACTTGAACAGCAAGAAAAGGCTGAACCAAGTGATGAAAAAAGGATTTTAAAGAATGAAAAATATTATCGCAATCTCACATGAAACTGAAACACCCAAAATTCTGAATCCAAACTGATCAGTAATTGGAAGCTATGAAATATTAGGTGTCAGGGAAAGATAAAGAATCCAGAGGTGGATAGCTGGAACCATCAATTGCAGAAATCACGGTTGCAGTAAGTCTAGAAACGAAAGCCGATAAACTGGAAATACTAATCAAAGCGAAATGGTTCTTTGGTTATTACTTGATCGCCAGAGACCTCATGTTAAATGCCAAGATATGTAAATTTAGAAAAATCAAACACAAATACATAAACGTCAACTAGCCAGTGTGTTCATATATGTTAGAATTTTGTATTTGTATGAGTCAAGAGAAAGTTGACCCTTAAGACCAAGTTAAAATAAATCTATTAAGTTCAGAAAGAGAAACAAACCCGAGGTTATCATCATAGAAGTGGTCCTTGTCACAAACTTCAATAGCCAACACATTAGCACACTCCCACGTTACAATGGGAATTTTAAATTCTTCTAGCCATTTTGGATTAAGTGTTTTCTTTTGTATCTTTGTCCTGAATCTGTAGCCACCTGAATGACCTTTTACATATGGATCTGCTAACCCTGAAATATAATGCAATTTTCACAAATGAGAAAAATAAGAGGCAGACAGGAAATCCTCATATTCATCACAAATTAAGAGATGACCGTTTAGATCTGATGGCTTCATGTCAGATCCTTCAACAACTTCTACATAGGCATAGGCGACAGGCTCCTTCTCATTGATGGAGAACCAAGGCTCTGCAACATTGGGAATTGTGGATGGATGAGCATGTGCTTTTAATAATGCAAAAATACAAGTCAAATGCATAACATATGTTGATATGGATTCTGACAAATAAAAATTACCCAAGATATACAACCATGAGTGAGTTATGCAGATTGTGATGTGGTTTGCTACAGATACATATTGAAAAACCAGATGAATGACGAATCTTATGACATTAGAAGTTTCCCCAGAATCATTTCATTAATCAAACCCTCATATACAGCCAAAATATGGCTAACTAAAACGCAATTTTTACCATAACGATGATCATAATGCCTACTTTGAGTGACTAAGCCCATCCCAAAAAGTTTTTTCTTAGGGGGGAGGGTGGTTGGAAAATTGTTTTTAGCGAGCAAATCAGTATGTTTGAGTTTACGAAGCAGCAGTATAGCAAGATTCAAGCTATACCCATGATGGACACAAGTAATTTTTGGTTAGTTCATCACCCCTAAAAGTAATGAATGAATGTAAGTCAAGTCAGGCTTACATACAAATGTAAGTATAAAAACGCGTGACTTACCTGGCTGGGGTGAAGCAAATTTCTCAACATCAACAACCAGCATATTAGGCTGCAAAATTTGTTAACGTATAAATATAAACATAAAATTGAAAACAAATAAGCTATACAGCAAGAATGGGACTTCAACATTAGAAACTACTAGAGAAAGAAGAAATAAGGAATTCCATGACACTTGTATGTTTATCAAATCATTTTAACACATCATCAGGCCACAAATTAGCCCAAAACAAACTTATCATTAGAGAACTAACTTCACCTCAACAAGAGTCTGTTCAAATGCGATGGACAAAAGCTTATCCTGATAAAAAGAAAAATTAATCAAATGCTGAGAAAATAGATAAGAATAATTAAGGATGGGCGAGAGAATACAAATGAAAAGAAAATAAAACAATTCTGAAAATTCTTGTTTAAAAAAAAAAAAAAAAAGCAATGTACACTTACTAGCCATCCAGCAATCCCAGGAACTTCTGTCACATCAAGGCCATGAGTAAATATAGGCTTAACAGTCATTTGGAAGTATGGAGGTTCAACAAAGCACACACGCAAACGACTGAGGAAAGGCCATGTTTGGCGAAATCTTACCCCAACCAAAACCTGAAGAAGAGGAAAATAGAGATAAAGTAGAACAGTCAGATTTTATTACATTTCTGTTCACTGCATGTTTGAAAGTCATTTCGAATTAGGATATATGGAAAGCCAACAAACCATTCTCATAGATCTCCACCTCAATCAAAACAGTGTTCCAAATCATTTAAAACTCAAAAGACATAGGTACCAAAGCTTTTATTGCTATTTCTCACTAGAGAATTAAAAAAAGAAAATGCGCAATGGCTTTCACACCCTTGCTTGTTTGTCTAACGGCTTTCATGCTCGGGCCCAAAGTAACTTAAAACTGTGCATGACAAATATTAATAACTGACAGTATAAATAATTTTCATAATACAAACTATAAATGGTAGTGGAAATTTTTAAACCCCTTCCCCCATATGGTCGTCTTGTACATCTTGCCTTCTAAAAAAATTACTAAGCTGTTCATTTTTAACTCAGACATTGCACTGTGCACATCACATTTATCCTTCTCATTACCAGTATTTCTGTTTTTTTTTAGAAATAAAAATGATACTTGAGAACCCTTAAATTCATAAAATTTTATTGACTAATTAGTCAATAAGAAATAAGTTTATATTCATCAAATGAGTCGCTAACCGGCTATAAGTTAGGTTCTACAGTCATACCTTCCCTTCAACATGCATACCCGTTATGTGCAGCTTTGCCCACATCCCAAAGCCTAATCTTTTCCTCAGTTTTACGGCTATTATTGCACTCATATCATCAGCCGTAAGAAAATTCATTCCTAATTCCAGAACCTGCATAGATCACAATGCAACATCTAAATCACACCAAAGAAGATTTCTAGCAGCAAATGCTGAACAAAAGACCGTTAGAATATGCTGCTTTAAATACCACATACCAAGTGGTCATCGTTATTTTGACGAAGCACCCTCATGTCAGTGAATAAAGGGGGGTTTCTCCCCAGGTACAGGTGCTGAACCATAGCTTTTTTCTGCAAGTATCATGCACAGTCGAGTCACCAATATTTCATCGCACCTCAATTCTCATGTCAAAGAAAGGGAAGAAAAAAGCTGTATATATTGCTGGCTAAGCATCTCATTAAAAGAAAAAAAGATGAAATTAATATAGTACTTAGACATTAATACATACTTAACATGAAAAGAATGTTCCAATTTCTAAATTGACGTAACACAATCAAACACTAATAACAGTCACAGAGTCACAAGACGTACAGCAGTCCAAGGCTTGTACTTCTCCAAGAACCAAGGTACGATTGGGAGCAAAATCTTCTGAGAAACAATTTGTTCCATGCATATGGGCCATATGTTTTCAACTGCATGGTTCAACCACCTCACTGATTCAGAATCAGAAAGCACCTGAAGTACAAGAATAGCCGTTATTCAACTTATCAATACAATATCATAGTCCTTTACAATTAAAATACGACATCTCAATAATACAATAGAATTCCAATGACAACACAAAAACACGCTACCAAAAGAAATGCTGAATTTTAACTCACAAAAGACAAACATGAAAAAAGAAAAGATATGTTTTAAAACCAGAATTTCTTAAATCCTTTTATTTTATTTCCTTATAGTGAAGTTTCATATAGTTTTCTTTTTTTGTACGAAAAGAAAAGAAAAACAGATGAGTTAAATGGTAAACTGAGGGCTTTTTGAAAAGCAATAAAAATAGATTGGAAAGTACCAAGGGAATAACGGAACTTAGATGCAGACTTCAACTTGTCTCATTCTCTTGGTATCAGATTCCGTCTGTGGGTTTAAGGAGGCAGGAAATGTTTTTTGAAATCCACGTAACATAGTTCTTTACTCTTTTTCACCCAAATCGAATGAATCGAGCGGATTAGCAAGTGTATCCTATAATAACAAATAACAGTTAAAAAGCAGAATTACCCTTCTTTGATTAGCTTGTTTCCTCTCCTCAAATTGTAACTTCCTCCGCAGTCTCGTGACATAACGTTCATGAACCTTGGTCAGAGGAAAGGATGAAAGATTGCAATCAGCAATAGATTCAGTCTATATTTTTTCGATATTCTTTAGACAAATAAAAGGATATAATACGGAATATGATTCAGGTTCCGAGCATCAGTAAGGGCCACTTTGTTTTCTTTTTGACGTTATCGATCGAAAGACAAATCTAAAAGAGATAAAGGAGCAAGAATAAAGCAATCAAGAAAGGGCGAGAAACAAAGAAAGGAAGCATGAAGCTAATGATAATAGATGTGCAGAACATGAAAATATTAGGAATCTGAATATAGAAGGCAACCAGAGTAACAAGTATGGACTCATACCAGGTAGAGATAGATCAGTGCTCCAAAATAAGCAACGGGGTGGCAACAGTTGAAGGCAGATAGCAACCAAAGCCCCAGAAGCACAATGCACGCATGATGCAATATTGAAATTTCTGTTATATCCATACCTTCCTCCTCCTCTTGTTCCTCTTTCTCTCCAAACTCAAACCCCTTCGGCCAGCCAAAACTACAGACTATCGCAGAATTATTGAGGGTCTTAACGCACCCACTGATTCAGACGCAAAACTACCTTTCAATCCGATATTAACTGAAAGCATACACACGAAAGATTCCTCAAATCCGATCCCCTATCAAAATGCTTCAACAACAAAAGCTAAAAGAAATGCTGTGACGTCAAGAAGTAAGAAGCATGAGGGACAACGTATGAACAGGACTTTAATAACGAAGTCACAAACTGAGCGAAATTCCCATGAGGCCCTCTCAAAATGCCAAGCCGTAGAGCAAATGATCAAACTGACACGTTCTCCACTCGACAAGAAGACGGCAGTAACAGGAAAATGGATAGAGACCTAAAATGTAACCGTAAAAGTAAAAATAAGAGGGAGGAATTCAAAGAGGTCTCCGACGGACCAAACGGCGTCGTACGGGAAAAGGTGGCGAGGTCACTGGCGATCGGCGATGTGCCCAACGGCTTCCAGAGAGAGGGGCTGCATTGAAAGGTTGACCGCGATATTGAGCCACGTGTCGGGGAAGCGTCCATGACGCGGACCATCAGATCAACAGGTGTCGGCACGTACAGAACATATATGATTTTTGGATTGGATAAAACCAAGCCCCAAAATTATGAATAAAATTATATACATTTATGTAGTGAATTTAGTGAAGGGTAAATTAGTACATGAAACGTATTATAATAAAAATAATTTAAATTTTTATTTCCCCCTTTGTTGATATCATTATAAAATAAATGAATAAACGTACGAATTAAAACTTAGGCGGCCCCGCTTTGTTCGCTGGGACGACTATGGTCACGTCACATGCAAGTGGCTTTGGATTCGGTATTCCATATTTTTTCTTTTTTTCTTTTGTCCCCCCCAAAAAAGGGAAAATTGCAAATAAAGAGCCCTCAATATATAAAATAGCAATCAGGGAGCCTAAATTTGAGAAATTACTCATAAGGACCCGATCTCAATTTGCAATTATAAAATCATGGTCAAATTACCAAAATACCCCTCTTTAATTTTTTTTCCAAAAAAGAACACCACTGCCTCGCCGGAATCCAACCGCCGGCGCCGGAGTTCCGGCCACTGGAGCTTCGCCACCTCAGCCGCCGGATTCCGGCGACCTTCCTTTATTTTTTTCTTGAAACTGTTTTTTTTTTAAATTGGGGGGAAGTGAGGTTGGGGGGATTTGATCCCCCAACCTCATGCTTCCCAAAATTAGGAATGACCATTGAGCCAACAAATTTTTGCTAACATTATAAGACAAAAAAAAAAATAAGTTAACTCATTTACTCTTATTCCAGGTGATAACAAGAATACATTTGAAAATAACAAGTTCTGATTATAAAATAACAAGTCTGGGATTAAAATTTAACAACACGTTTTTTTTTATAACAACACACTCTGTTGCAGGTGATAACAACAATACATTTGAAAATAACAAGTTCTGATTTTAAAATAACAAATATATTATTTACGTTCAATTCGAATTTTTATAATTATAAAATTCAAATTATAATAATAAATTTTTCTAAAATTAAAATATGATTATAAATAATTTATATTTAAGTATAATTATTATTCTGATTATTTATTAATTACTAAATGATTATATTAATTATTTTGTCCAATTATATAATTATTAATTTAAAAATGAAATTAATTTCAAAGAATAAAGTTAATAAATAATTTTTCAAAAACTACAAAGCACCTAATTAAAAAATAAGCGAAACTATAAGGACCTGATAAAAAGAAAAAAAAATAGAAGGACCTAATTAAAAACACACGAAAGTAAAAGGATCTGATAAAAAGAAAAAATTTTATAAGGAGCCAATTAAAAATCAGATGAAACTATAAAGACCTGGAGATTAATTATCTCTAATTATAAATTAGAGATAAATTTCATTTATAAATTTAAGCAATAAAAAAGTATTTTTAATCTACAATAAATTGTACTATTTATAATTTATAAGAAGTAGTTTGATTTATAATGAGTTGTATAGATATATAGATTAAAAATTTTAAAAAAAAATTAAAAAAGTGTGTTGTCATTTTCCCTAAATTTTATTTATAAATTTGAACAATAAAAAAGTATTTTTAATCTATAATAAATTACACTTCAAGTTTTGATTATAAATTGGAGATAAAAATTATTTTTTTAGCAAATTAAATAGATTTAAAATACTTTTTATAAGTTATAAATAATTTATTTTTCAAAAGTATAAAATAATTAATTGTTATAAAAAAATGTGTTGTTAAATTTTAATTTTAGATTTCTTATTTTATAATCAGAACTTGTTATTTTCAAATGTATTGTTGTTATCACTTAGAATAAAATGTGTTGTTATATAAAAAAAAGGTGCTCTTAAATTTTAATTCCAGACTTGTTATTTTATAATCAGAACCTGTTATTTCCAAATGTATTGTTGTTATCACCTGAAAAAGAGTGTGTTGTTATAAAAAAAAACGTGTTGTTAAATTTTAATCCCAGACTTGTTATTTTATAATCAGAACTTGTTATTTTCAAATGTATTATTGTTATCACCTGCAACAGAGTGTGTTGTTATAAAAAAAACGTGTTGTTAAATTTTAATCCCAGACTTGTTATTTTATAATCAGAACTTGTTATTTCCAAATGTATTGTTGTTATCACCTGAAACAGAGTGTGTTGTTATAAAAAAAACGTGTTGTTAAATTTTAATCCCAGACTTGTTATTTTATAATCAGAACTTGTTATTTTCAAATGTATTGCTGTTATCACCTGCAACAGAGTGTGTTGTTATAAAAAAAACGTGTTGTTAAATTTTAATCCCAGACTTGTTATTTTATAATCAGAACTTGTTATTTCCAAATGTATTGTTGTTATCACCTGAAACAGAGTGTGTTGTTATAAAAAAACGTGTTGTTAAATTTTAATCCTAGACTTGTTATTTTATAATCAGAACTTGTTATTTCAAATGTATTGCTGTTGTCACCTGCAACAGAGTGTGTTGTTATAAAAAAAACGTGTTGTTAAATTTTAATCCCAGACTTGTTATTTATAATCAGAACTTGTTATTTCCAAATGTATTGTTGTTATCACCTGAAACAGAGTGTGTTGTTATAAAAAAAACGTGTTGTTAAATTTTAATCCCAGACTTGTTATTTTATAATCAGAACTTGTTGTTTTCAAATGTATTGTTGTTATCACCTGCAACAGAGTGTGTTGTTATAAAAAAAACGTGTTGTTAAATTTTAATCCTAGACTTGTTATTTTATAATCAGAACTTGTTATTTTCAAATGTATTGCTGTTGTCACCTGCAACAGAGTGTGTTGTTATAAAAAAAACATGTTGTTAAATTTTAATCCCAGACTTGTTATTTTATAATCAGAACTTGTTATTTCCAAATGTATTGTTGTTATCACCTGAAACAGAGTGTGTTGTTATAAAAAAAACGTGTTGTTAAATTTTAATCTCAAACTTGTTATTTTATAATCAGAACTTGTTGTTTTCAAATGTATTGTTGTTATCACCTGCAACAGAGTGTGTTGTTATAAAAAAAAAAAACGTGTTGTTAAATTTTAATCCCAGACTTGTTATTTTATAATCAGAACTTGTTATTTTCAAATGTATTCTTGTTATCACCTGGAACAAGAGTAAATGAGTTAACTTATATTTTTTTTTGTATTATAATGTTAGCAAAAATTTGTTGGCTCAATGGTCATTCCTAATTTTGGGAAGCATGAGGTTGGGGGATCAAATCCCCCCAACCTCATTCCCCCCAATTTAAAAAAAAAAACAATTTCAAAAAAATAATAAAGGAAGGCCGCCGAGGTGGCGGAGCTCCGGTGGCTAGAACTCCGGCGCCGGCGGCTGGATTCCGGCGAGGCAGTGGTGTTCTTTTTGAAAAAAAAAAAAATTAAAGAGGGGTATTTTGGTAATTTGACCTTGATTTCATAATTACAAATTGGGACCGGGTCCTTGTGAGCAATTTCTCAAATTTAGGGTCCCTAATTGCTATTTTATATATTGAGGGGTCTTTATTTATAATTTTCCCTACAAAAATGTATTCCATGCTTTTTCACAAGCCCATTAACATTATTGCTGACTTAACTATAGAAATTAGCCCTTATAATCATATTTAATACTACCTCCAGTCCTAATTATAAGAACCAGTTAACTAATTTGAGGAAATTAGAAAAGTAAGTTGAGTTAGTTATTTGTCCTAAATAGATGTTGTCTTTCCTAAAATATCATTGCTAATCAAGTGTATTGACTAGAACTCTTATTATTAGAAGGGCTACTTTGGGAAAAAAATATATAAATATGAGAGATAAAGTGGATTGAGGTCTTATATTTAGGATCAAAATAAAAGTCAAACAGGATCTTATATTAAGGACTGGAGGTAGTATCAGATAGTACCTTAAATAAGAGTGTCTTAAAGAGTAAGATAATTGTGGTTAATAATAAAAATAAGTTACATTCAGATCATTAAGTAAATTTCAAATATATTTTTAAATAATAAATTTTGTAATAAAATTTTTTTAGCAATTTTTTCAAAATCAAAGACTTTCAAAGCCGCACCCTTCTCTTCTTTCTACACGTTTTCCTTCTTTACTTCCCTTGTGAGTTACTACTACAATTTTGTTTGCAATTTTTTATTCTCTGTGTCTGTCTTTGTATTCTTTACACAAATATTTTATGTGCATGTCCCTACGTATACGAGAAGGAAAGCTATTAGAGTTAAGTTAAACAATATTATGCCAGCTAAAACTGCCAACTCAGTAATTGGATGAATACAATTAACTTCACATTAATTAAAAAAACAATCATCTTCTTTTATAAGAAAAGCATAATTTTGTTTTAAAAAATGCTAAACTTAAATACTTTAAAATCCAAACCGAGCCCAACACATACCTCAATACATGATATGGGGTGTTGAATACTAAATTACTTTGCAAAAAAATGAAATCCTTATCATTTAAATTTATTTCAATAATTAAATTCTTTTATCAATTACATTTTTTCGGCCAAACTTTTATCTATTCCAATATCAGCAGCATTATTTCATGATAATTTTTCTACGTTTGAATATCATGTTTAAGGGGGTGTTTGGAAATAACCAAACTATAGTTTGGAGAATAGCTTCTGAAGAATAGATTTTGGGAAGAATAGATTTTTTGAAGAATAGATGTTGTGAAAAAGTGATTCTGAGAAGTGAGAGTGTTTGGATAGTTGTTACCAGAAACACTTTTTACATGTACAAATTACTAAAAAAGGCATAAGTTAATATGATAATTACAGAAAATATATATTTTATGATATATTTTAATTTGAAGGAATAAAATTGTTAATAATATATTTTTTATTAACATCATTAATAATACATAAGATAATATAATTAATAAATAATTAATATGTATATATATTTATAAGATATAAGATTAAATATATTTATAAAAAATGTTTATAAAAAAACAACAAGATACATATCTTATAGGCTCTTACACTCTCTTTCTTTTTTCCAAAAGCAAAAAAATTTTGCTTTTCCCAAAACCATGGTTTTGATTTTTTTAATAGTGTTTGGGTGATTTTTTTCCTAAACCATGGTTTGGGTTGGAACCCAAACACCTCCTAAGACTACTGACAACTAGGCGCCCAGGATTATGATTACAAGTATTTGACTTTGGGTGTGTTTGGATAGAAACCAAACCATGGTTTCAGAATTGCTTTTACGGATTACGAAGTAAATATGTGGAGGAGATTATCTCGTTTTGCGGAAAAGTGCTTCTGAAACCACGGTTTTGGGATACCCAAACAGGCCCTTTATCCTCTAACAAATTTCATATATTTGTTATTTAAAGACGTCATTTCTGACTTATTTATCAAATGAATATTTCAAAGCTTTAAAAAAAACTGTGTGAATGAATAATTTATGAGATCCAATTTTTAAGGTATGAAATTTTTAATTAATAAGAAAAATTATGACAAATTCAATTTCAATTCTTTTTTTTTTCCTGAATAAAATATTTGAAAGCACATGTCATCTTCGAAGTTACGGTGGGGCCGGATACATGATCCGTTGTGGATAAGGAAGGGGGTCGGGTCCGGATACTCGGCCGGGTTGCGGAAACTTACTAGCTAAGCAAATCTCTCTACCCACGATCCACGCGGAAATTAATTCCCTTTATTTTATTTTGTGAAGGCGACTTATACATGAAACCATAAATTTTATGAAGTCCTTAAAAATTATTCCGGAATTAATTTTTCTTGAGGTTAGCGCTATTAAAGATTTTGTTATCATTTTATAAAAATAAAGTTCTTAATTATTAAAATGAACTAGTTACTACTATTTCATATATTTTGAGATTTAATTAATTATTCTTATAGTAATACTTCTCCGATTCTTAATATAAGACATATTTAACTAATTTGATTAGATTAAGAAAGTTGGGTAAGTTAGTTAATTATAAAAAATATTACATGTTTTTTCTAAAACACTAAAATCATCTTTCTTAATATTCTTCATCCTTCTTTTACTTAATTATGGTTGAGAAAGTATCTATAAAGGTAATTTATAAAAAAAATTAATAAATATGAGAAATAGATATTATATTTAAGATTAAAATTGACTCAATAATTAGGTTCTGTATTAAGTAGAGGAAGAGTATTATTTATGGTTCTTAATAATAATATGACTTTTTAGGCACAAAAGTTAGTGGGGATTAAAATCATACTTTAGCCGCTCCAAGTCCAAGGTCTAAGGGGGTGTTTGGGATCACGTTTGGAGCTCCAAACGTGCATCCCCACCTGATAAGCCGAAGAGACAGAGTTTTATCATGTTTGGGCCCACGTTTTCTCAATCTGGCTTCTGAGGCTGAAATGGGTTTCTGGAAGAAGCAATCTGAAGGGGCTTTTTTTGGGATGCTGAGGGGCGGTGAAAATACTGTTAGAAAATTTATGTGGGTGTTAAAGTTTTTTACCTACATGACCCTGACTCTGTATAAATTTTCTCTCACCTCACTTAAAACAAAAACACGAAACCATGGCTCAGGGGTACCCGCTTCAAAGAAGGAGTCGCTGAAACCAAAATACCCCTCCTTTTGTGCTTCTGCTACGCCACTCTGGACTTACCCCTCCTGGACCTCAAATCCCAGAGATTTTCCCTTTCTCACCAATCAAATGGTCACATTATATATATAATTTTTTATAACAATAAATTAAATTTCCTTATTTTTAATAATTTATTTTTATTACTTCTTTTAAAATGGTCACATCATATATATAATTTTTTTAATAATAAATTAAATTTCTTTACTTTTAATAATTTTATTTTCCTTATTTCTTAAAAAATAGTCACCTTATATATATATATATCTAATATTAGATATATACTATTTAATAAAATTCATGCCCTTTAAGTCATTTTACATCCAAACTTACTTTTACATTTATCATCCAAACAAGTTTCAGCTTCTCAAACTGATTTTTTTTCAAAATCCAATCCAAACATAAATCATATTACTTTATCTGACTTTTACTCAATCTGACTTCTGTAAAAGTCAGATTGAAAAAAAGTTACTTCTACCACTGCTATCCCAAACACACCCTAAAATTTCTCCAGTTATTTGCGGTTAGCTCCGAAGTTTCAGAGGGGGAAGAAGTCTTTTTACATAAGGACACTTATATTATTTTATAAAAAAATATTTTCTAAATACTCCTTCCAACCTTTAATATAAAAACTAGTTAAAGAATTTAAGTAGATTAAGAAATTTTGTTAAGTTAGTTATTTGTAATAAATATATGTTTTCTTTCATAAAATATCATTATTAATCGTATATATTAGTTAGAAGTCTAAAACTACTGAAAATTTAACATGTACAACTATTATGAGAATTATTTGAAAAAAATAGATAAATATAAAAGAAAATCTTATATTTAATATCAAATTAAAAATTAAACTAACTCCTAAAAATCTTAAAAAATGGGAGGCATATACGAATGAATGACGCCACGTTGGGTGATTATTTTGGAATTTACTATATGTCAGTCTCCCTAGTATTTTCAAACTTTTTTTTTAAAATGATTATATATGATTGCTGAATTTGAATTTGAGGAAAAAAGAAAAGAAAAGGAACATGCCGGGCATATCACTTGATGGGGCAGGTGCACGCAACGCGTCCTCCTCCAATGTTTTGTGCCCCACACATAGGACATTTTTCAACTAAGTTTTATCTTGTAACAAAACCGTTAATATCATTAACAATTATCTATTCTTTATATATATATATATATGCCCTTATTTATTAGGATAATTTAATCACAAACAAATATGAAAATCTCAATAATTTTAAATCTTAAAAAAATTAAAATGGTTTATATTTTTTAATATAAGAAGAGTGAAATTTTGTATTATAATTTTGAACGAAGGGAATATATTTCATGCATCATGAAAGATTAATTAATTGAAGAATTAATTAAAAAAAAACTTTAGCTATTGTTGTGTATGCTTATCTCAGGAAATACAAAAGTGTGACTTTAAAGTGATTAAGCTTTTTCCCCACTTGGTTAGTTGACGACCATGAATTAAGAAATGGACATTTAACTGTAACACTTAAAGAGACTCAGAATTGTCGAGAGTCAAGGGACTCTTATCTTTGAAAGTAGGAGATATCCGGCATCTTTATTAAGAAAATCTTAAATTATATTAACTATCTCTTAAAATATATTAATTTTTTAACTTTATCTTTATTTAATATATATACACACAATACATCTTTTATAAAATTATTATTTGCACTATAATAAATAAATAAAAAATAATGTATTCATGCTAAAAATTAAACAAAATAATTTATAAATAGGATTAAGAAAAGTCTTCTCTCTTTATCTCATAAATATGGCTAGATGGTAATTATAAAAAAAATCTCACAATACGTGAGTCATAAGTTTGGTATAAAAAATAATAACAAAAACATGTTGATTGTTTGCGATTGAAAATTGATAGTGATTATATTATTTTCTTACAATTCCATAGTAAATAAGTGCCATTTTAATATACCAATTAAATTATTTAGTTTTTGTAAGAAATGAAAATTCATAATAACAAAGAACAACCAGTCAACAACTGTCACGTGGTGGCGGCTCCTTCTTTTGCCAGTTGATGGGTATCCTAAAAATACTTGAGTGTTCACTCTGAAGTATTCTCAAGTTCTCACACGGTTTTCTTCACGCTGCAACACTCACCTAACTCAACTGATACACTCATCACACTAACCGGTCGTCGCTTTGGAGCACTGGCGAGGCTATGGCCGACGACGACAAATTAAACAAAGGCGGCCGGCCATATCCCAGCGCGCCGCCTCAATACGGCACATTCTATCCTCCTCCTCGTGGTCCTCCGCCTCCGCCTCCGCCCCCGCCCCCGCCCCCTCCCCCTCCTCCACCGCCTCCCCCGCCTGGCTTCCCCGAACCTGTTCCTCCACCCGGAGTCGTCTACCCCCCTCCCGGTCCGCCTGATTATTACGCTCAGGGCTACCAAGCTGTTCCTGGTATGGTTGTAATTCTTGTAAACGAAGTCACTTTCTTTTGTTTGGGGTTTCAAAATCAATTTGTGGCTGACGGTTTTTAATTCCATTTTTTTAGTTTCTGTAAATGCCATACTGAAGATGTTCGAAATAACACTGATTATATTGATGGGAACTTGGTTTTTGGTCATTGTTAGTGTTCTGTTTCTGCCACTTGCTTTAGCTTAGTCCCTGCGACTGTTTAGAACCCAAAAAAAAAAAAAAAAGCTTTACCTAACTTTTATTGAGAGACTCCTAAACGTATTTCGGTTGGACTTGGGAAACTTGACAACCTGTTTGTTATAATGCGCGATAGAACTCCTTGGATGTTACTCAAAACAAAGACCTCATTGCTGAGTCTTTTATGCCAGAAGAAGTTCATTGCCGTTCTGTTCTTCTGATATCCCATCAAAGCTTATGTTCACTCCTTCAATGTCAAATAGGAATTCTCAGAATGTGTTAACTGTTCCACTCACTACATTATGTATAATATTCTCTGGTTTCAGGGTATCCCGTGGCTGAAGGAAGACCTGTAAGACCACGCCGTCTTCGTTGTTGTGGTCTTGGTTGTGGTTGGTGCCTGTAAGTAGATTCTCAGTCCAGTGTTTCATTCATATCTTGGCGCTGCCTTCTTCTTTCAATGCTTCAGTTAATCAATATCAATTCATCTTAGCTTCTATCACCATCGACATTTGCCTCTGCTGAAACTTCATGAGTTCTCTTATTGTTAGACTAACTGTTGATTTATATGATTTACAAATGATATATACATATATATTATATCTGTGTGCTCGCGCGCGTGCTGACTTAGAATTTATGGTGGAATGTGAAGGTTTATATTAGGATTCTTCCTTGCTACGATACCATGGTATGCTGGGGCGGTGATTCTGCTGTGTTCCAGAAGATACGGGATGGACCCCAGAGAAAAACCCGGATATGTTGCTTGTTCTGTTGCTGTGAGTCATTCTAATAATTCCTCCTTCCTTTTTCTGGATCTAAGTTGAAGGACTTGAAGGTTTGGATGTTCTATTCACTACACCATATCACAGTATGAGATATGAGGGTGTACTCTGTAATGCGAAGGAGATTAATTTTTCTTATGGCATTCCAAAAGAAATCATGATGCGTAAGATTTTCGTAAAGATTACAATAAGCTAAATTTGATGCTTCGTCTACACGTAACTAAACTTTTTTATTTTTCCTTTCTTCTTTGATATTTCAATAAGTTTATATGTACGTAAATATAAGACCCTTATACAGTGTGTACGTAACAACCTGCGCTATTAATTTTGTAATTTGATTATTGCGGGGACTGGTTTTGCAGGCTGTTCTCGTTACTATTGCTATTATTATCGGGGTGACGAAGGGAGCGCATCTCTGGTAATTTTGTCATTGATGGAGGAGGTCTGTACGTGAGCATGTGGTTTCTTACTAAAGCTATGCGAAGAATGCTAGAGACCTTATGTGCCTCAACAAATATATATTTTTCTTCTTCCTCCAGGAAAAAAAAAAGGGCTGTATTACAATTGACAACAAATTCAGAGACGTCGCTATCTTTTTTATTTCCTAAAAATAATGTATAGCAGTTCCACTTTACTATTTCTTATTTAAATATAAAATCCATTTTGTAGTATAAAAATTATATTATGGATAGCAAACATAATAGGATTAACATGCCACTTGTGATTCATAAATTAGCAAATTCAAATACAAGTATATCAACAGAGGTTAGGTTTAATGGAAGTAGCAAGTTCTTTATAACTAGACGAATCTTTATTGGGAAAAATGCTCCTATCAAGTACTTGACATGATATTGAACATGATTACTTTCAATAAGAGAAATAAGGTAGAGAAGAAATAGAAATAATAATAATATCTCCCTTTTTATACAAAGAATAATAATCATCAAAGTGACAATGTACGTGCATAATTTTAATCAGAAGATTCATGTATATATATTGATGATTAGTGTTTATTAGTTGTTGTTCAATGAACTAAGAAATTTAATTGATTTATTTGATGAATATGAAGTGAATGTATATTTTTCAATCGGAAATGAAGAAAGAATTAAACAAACTGTCATGTGAATAATGATTTAATAGTTTTAATCAATATTAATAGATTACAACCTAAATTAATGGGACCAACCAGATTACATGTAAGGTGACGTTATGTAAATCATTTTATTTAAATTAGTTGATTAATTGAAACGCATGAGTACAAGGGAGTGCCACGACAGTAATGACAAAAATGAGAATAACCAAATCCACCCTAATCAGTTGACCAAAGCCGAAAATGTTACCTAAAAAAACATTCTCTGATCTTCATAATAGGATACGAGGCGTATCTATTGACCTTTATTATGTGGTTTTGAATCTGCATTGAGTTACTTTTATTGCAGGTAAGAATTCCTTTATATATGTGGTTCGGTCCATATCCAGCAGTGACCGTTGCAAACCCAGAAGACATAAACGAGGTTTTGAGCAACATTTCTGTATTTGAAAAGCTTCATTACAATCCATTGGTTAAATATCTCATTACAGGAAAATTAGACTACAATGGCGAAAAATGGATTGAACACACAAGAATTATCAACCCTGCCTTTCATTTGGAGAAGCTAAAGGTATACTTTTTTTTTTTTTTTCCTTTCTTTGCATTAGCTCTCTTAAGGGCAATGTATGCCGTTTTCCAGTTAATAAAAATTATGTCTATACATATCAACTTTGTGATACAAGGTTACCGACATTATATGAGAGTTGTAATGGAATGGCAAAGAAATGGGTTAGATTGGCGGGTGAAAGCGAAAAGGCATGTTGTGAGATAGATGCATGGCCTTTCTTTCAAAGCATGACCAGTGATGCTATTTCACGAGCAGCTTTTGGAAGCAGTTATGAAGAAGGCCAACGAATATTTCATCTCTAATTTGAACGAGTTTTTCTTACCCTCAATGTCCTTCATTCTATTTATATCCCTGGTTGGAGGTAATTTGCTTGAGAAAATTTATCGTTAAAATTAAAAGTTATATCTTGTTTAAAGTTCTGATAAATTATGAAAAATTAGTTATATACGACTCACTTTGATTGTGCTCTTCCTTGTGTGTGTAAAGATTTGCGCCAACTAAGCTGAACGGGAAATTGAAAGAAATAGAAAAAAGAAATACAAGTGTTGATAAGAGCAATAATTCAAAAGAGGGAGCAGGCCGTGGGCGCAGGACTGGCCTCAAGTGATGATCTCTTGGATATGCTTTTGGAATCTAATCGCAGAGAAATCAAAGGCAATGGCAACAACTAGGACATGGGAATGAGCATTGAAGATGTAATAAAGGAAGGTAAATTGTTCTACTTTGCGGGACCAGAGACAACCTCTGTTCTTTCTAATTGGACAATTGTGTTACTCCTCCGATCCTTAATATAAGACCCATTTAAGTAATTTGATTAGATCAAGAAAGTTAGGTAAGTTAGTTAATTATAAGAAATATGACATGTTTGTCTTAAAACACCATAATCATCTTTCTTAATACCCCCTCTCTCTTCTACTTGATTATGGTTGAGGGAGTATCCATAAAGGTAATTTAGAAAAAATTGATAAATATGAAAAATGGGTCTTATATTTAGGACCAAAACCAACTCAACAATTAGGTCTTATATTAAGAACTGGAGGAGTACTCTGCAAGCATCTCAGTTGGCAATCAAAAGCAAGAGAATTTTTTCAAGTGTTCGGCACTCAAACACTTGATTGTGATGTGTTAAATCGCCTCAAAGTGGTAGGATTATATGAATATGATGTTTTAATTTTACTTCCTTTTCTTGTTTGATTTCTTGTCATTCCAAAGTATCATTAGTATTTATGTGTTATCGGCAAGTATGATATTGTATGAGGTGCTTAGGCTATACCTTCCAGCTCCTTTGGTACTCAGATTTGTATCAAAGGATACAAGACTTGTAAATTTGAGTTTACGTACTGGAACTCAAGTTACAATTCCGATAATTGTAATACAATAAGATCCTCAATTGTGGGGAAAAGATGCAAAGGAGTTCAATCTATAAAAATTTTCCCAAGGAATCTCTAAAGCAACCGAGAACCAAACCTCATATCTTCCATTTATGTTGGGTCGAAGAATATAACAAAGCATCCAAGCTTAAAATTATACTTACTCTCTTTGATCCACAATATAAGTAGTCTATATAAAAATTACAGTGTAACACATAAGAAGTTGTCAGGATAATTACTACTCCTCCGGTCCTAAATTTATAATTTACACTACAAAATGAGTCTTATATTTGAGACTGAAAGAATAACATTTTCTCACTTTTGTCGTATTAATTATAAAATAGAATTTTCTCACATTCTTAATGGGTAAAATAAGAAAATTATATCTTTTCAGAATATATTTAATGATTTAACCACCATTACTTCATTTGTGAAAAAACTTAACAAACCTTTTATGTTATGGATGAGGAGTAGTTTTTTTTTTTTTTTGGATCCTAGCTAAACAAAACAACAAAGTAACTACTGAAGTCAACGAACCTCCTAGTGCATCTTAATTGCTATGATTCTGGTCAGACCATTTGAAAATAAATCTTGGCCACCACTCCGAAAGTTAAGAGTGTTCACATACAGTACTAATAGACTTTGTCCTATATATAATATATTCAACCTGGTACATGTTCCATATTGCTTCGTTCTTACTACTATGTTCTATTTCTAATTGAAATTAGAGGGCCAACATTATATTAATGGGAGCAACCTGGCTACAGGTTGGGGTGACGCTATGCAAACCATTTATTTAAGTTAACTAATTAAACTAATTGAACCATAAGAGACAATGTGGCTTAGAGAGCCACGTACGAAATGATATTAAATTAGTAATCCAATTTATCCGAACAAGTTACAAAAGAAAATACTCTCAAATCTTCAAATAAGATATGAGGCGTACGTGTCCATTGACCTATCAGCGATCCTCTTCATTCTGTTTGAGACCCCAACTCTGATCTCTGCTTCCTTTGCAGAGCCATGGAAGCCAATTCTATGATTGCTGCTATAGTTAAGGTGGTGATAGTGATAGTGATAGGAAGAGTGGTGAATTGGGTGTGGCTGAGGCCTAAACGACTCGAGAGATGTCTTAGACGACAGAACCTCAAAGGAAACTCTTACAGACTACTTGGCTTTGGAGACTTAAAGGAGATGGTTCAGATGTTTCAAGAAACCTACTCAAAGCCTATCAATATAGATGATGATATTATCCCTCGTGCTCTTCCTTTTCATCACCAGATGATTCAAAACTATGGTATGCCCCTTCACGGTAGTATGTTTTAATGATATATATAATTTGTGTTTGGAATCTGTATTGAGTTATCTTTTGTTGCAGGTATGAATTCCTTTATGTGGTTTGGTCCATATCCAGCAGTGACAGTTGCAAACCCAGAAGACATAAAGGAGGTTTTAAGCAACATTTCTGTATTTGAAAAGCTTCCTCACAATCCCCTGGTTAAATTGATCATTACTGGAATATTAGACTACAATGGCGACAAATGGGTTAAACACAGAAGAATTATCAACCCTGCCTTTCATTTGGAGAAGTTAAAGGTATGTCTTCTTTCCTTCTTGAACTCTCTTAATCAGGGCAATGTAAGTACCTTTTTCCCTTTAACCAAAATTATGTCTATGTATGGACTTATGCAAAGCTTAAGTTTGTGGCAGCTAATGTTACCAGCATTATATGAGAGCTGTAATGGAATGGTAAAGAAATGGGTTAGCTTGGTCGGTGAAAACGAAAAAGCTTGTTGTGAGATAGACGCATGGCCTTTCTTTCAAAGCATGACCAGTGATGCTATTTCTCGAACAGCTTTTGGAAGCAGTTATGAAGAAGGCCAACGAATATTCCAACTCCAATCTGAACAAGCTCATCTTACCCTCAACGTCATTCGTTCTGTATATATCCCTGGATGGAGGTAATTTGTTTGAGAAAATTTATCATTAAAATGGAAGTCCTGTCTTGCTTAAAGTTCTGATAAATTATGAAAAATCAGTTATATACTACTCATTTTGATTGTGTCTTGTTGGTACATGTAAAGATTTGTACCAACTAAGTTAAACAGGAGATTGAAACAAATAGAGAAAGAAATACAAGTATTGGTCAAAGGAATCATTCAGAAAAGGGAGAAGGCTAGGGAAGGAGGACATGCCCCAAGTGATGATCTATTAGATATGCTTTTGGAATCTAATCGCAGAGAAATCAAAGACAATGGCAACAACAAGAACATGGGAATGAGCATTGAAGATGTCATAAAGGAATGTAAATTGTTCTACTTTGCAGGACAAGAGACAACATCTGTTCTCCTTAATTGGACAATCGTGTTACTCTGTAAGTATCCCAATTGGCAATCAAAAGCAAGAGAAGAAGTCTTCCAAGTATTCGGCAATCAAGCTCAAGTACCTGATTATGATGGTTTAAATCAACTCAAAGTGGTAAGATTGTATGAATATGATGTCCTGTTTTTGTTTTCTATTTTATCGATTCCATGTCATTCTAAAGTATCATTAATATTTTTATGTTATAGGTAAGTATGATATTGTATGAGGTTCTTAGGCTGTACCCTCCTGCTCCTTTGGTGATGAGGGTTGTATCCAAAGATACAAGACTCGGAAATCTAAGTTTATCAAGTGGAACTCAAGTTGCAATTCCAATAATTATAATACAACAAGATCCTCAATTATGGGGAGAAGATGCAAAAGAGTTTAATCCACAAAGATTCTCTGAAGGAATCTCCAAGGCAACCAAGAACCAAACCTCGTATCTTCCATTTACTTTGGGTCCAAGAATATGCCCTGGCCAAAACTTTGCCTTGCTTGAAGCTAAAATGGCTTTGTCCTTAATTCTTCAAAAATTTTCTTTTGAGCTTTCTCCATCTTATACTCATTCTCCCTCCATAGTACTGACCCTTCACCCACAACATGGCACCCATATCATTTTACGAAAGCTCCAAAATTCTTAGTTAAACATTCGTCAGACTACACTCTTTACAGAGGGAATTTTGTGGATATGTATGCCTGTTTGTCTGTACAAGGATAATATCAATAAACCTTGTTCTTCTACATGGGCATGTTATATATGTGTGAGTAAGTCATGAACATATACATGTATACTTGATGGTTATGCTAGTATTCGAGTCATACAGTGTCATATGCCTCTAGATGGCTGAATTAGTAATTGTGTGTTTTTTTTTTTTTTTTGTGTACTGGAAAATCATGTTTCTGTTGCATATTCACTAAAGGGAAAGTTTCGTCGGCTGTTTTGGATCAATTGAGCTTGAAATTTTCACTAAAGTTTGCATTAAATTACAATCATAATTCTGAGGCTCTTGTACGTGTGCAGAGTGTTAGACTCAAATAACTCTGCAACACATTACGCCAAAAAATAACCATGTAACATAGTGAAAGATTATAGCGCTTATTCATAACATTATAATATCTTGTTTGATTATGATAAAACCAATTCAGCACAATAAGACCATTTATGCGCTCGTCCTTTACGATTTTCCTTTTAATTTATTTTAGGTAGCACTGTTCTTTTTCCTTTCATGGGTTGTTAACATATGCTCTTTAGACACACATATATTTATATTGATGATATATATAAATGATTATGTAAATAATATGCTCATATATATATATATATGTATATCCATGTAAGTGGGTAAGTCAGGAAAACGTGGTTCTCGTCGGCTCAAGTGGTTCTAGAAAATCACAAGTATCGGTTGAAAATTTACTCAAGGGAAAGTTCCTTCCGTTGCTTTGTGGTCAATGTGAAACTTTGACTAATTAAGAGTATGCTTTTGATAAAATGTTTGCCTTTAACTTCGGTGCGAAGAATTTTAGAAAGAAGGTCATCCACGTTGTGAGAATCTTGGACATAGTTGTACCTGCTGACAATTCCTCGCTTTCTAAAATGCAGGCGAAATAAATGGAATTCCTTTCTTTTCTTTGTTTTTTTTTTAAAATTTGCATCTGTAATTCCTAGCGCAGAGCCAAGGGCCAACCTGTTGATCATCAATCAACCATTTAAGCAAAAGATGTTGCTGGGTTAACGACAGAGGATTATCTCTATGTATTTATAAACAGAGGTTTACCTACCCCTGTTTTAGATCTCAAAAACAGAGTTATATGTGTGTGCGTGTCTTCCACGCTTAGGGGGACCGGACTCGGCTGCATGCCACTCAGTCAACGCTGTCTTAATCAATTTGCTTCAGTCAATGGTTACTTGGCAAGTTGGAAAATGGGGACATGGGACAAAGGAGAGTCTCATGGAAATAAAGATTAAAAAAAGAAATAAAAGGAACAATCCAACCAGCTTGTGCACCAATAAAAGGTATGTTTGGATTGGCGTTGGACAAAACTGACTTCTAGTCCAATTGACTTTTGTAACTGAAGTTAGAGTAAAAGTCAGTCAGTGTAATGCAATTTGTGTTTGGATAGGTGCTTATAAAAAGTCAGTTGAAAAAGTTAAAAGTTGTTTGGATGATTAATAGAAAAGTTAGTTTAGTTGTAAAATGACTGAAAAGAGCATGAACTTTATTGAATAGTAGTGTTTGAAATTTAAGTTTTTAATGTGATAATAGTTTGAAAAAATATATAAAATTATTATGAAAATATAAATAGTTTATTTGTGAGATTATAAAATAAAAATATTTGTTACGGAGAAAAATTTGAAAACATATTGTAGATAATTAATTAAATATACATGATGGACAAACATGAATATAAATTAAAATTTATTTGGTCTCTAATTAAAGTAAATGAAATCAGATAACTAATTAGATCATAAGCTTTACACAATTTTCCCATAAGTCAGTTGGAAAAGTTGATCCAGATTGCGTTGGATAAGTCAGTTAGAAAAGAAGCCCTATCCAAACAATCTTCTAAACCACAATAAGTCACTAACCTCAGTTTCACGCTTTCCCAGGCACTTTTGGCTCTTCCAGCTGCAATCCAAACATAGCCAAAGAGAGGAAGAAAAACCCACTTAAATTGGGACCCTTTCTGTTATTTAAAGACCATACTTTTATGTCCCATGTCCATTGATCTTCGGCGATTGTCGTTGTTTAATTTGAGTCCCCCAAACTCTGTTCTTTCTCTGTTCAGCCATGGAAGCTCTAGAAATTCCTTCACTGAGAGTTGCAAATTCTCTTATTGCTGGTATGGCTATTTTCGTGATAGTCGTAGTGATCGGAAGAGTGGTGAATTGGCTGTGGCTGAGGCCAAAACGACTTGAGAGATATCTCAGAAGGCAGAATCTAAAGGGGAACCCGTACAGACTAGGGTTCGGAGACTTGAAGGAGATGTCTCAGATGATTCAAGAAGCCAAATCTAAGCCCATCAACTTAGACGATGAGATCATTCCTCGTACCGTTCCTTTTCATCATCAAATGATTCAAAACTATGGTACACCCCTTCCTATGTTGTCCCCGTCTTCTCTCCTTTGTTCTGTATTTCGTCTGAGTCTTTGTTAGAGGGAGAAACTCCTCTATCTGCCGTATGCTCTGCTCCGTATTGTTTCGCCACTGAACTAATTGAAATTGATGTGTTTGATATATAGTGAGAATCACTTTATGTGGTCTTGAATCTCTACTGATTTATTTTTATTATAGGCAAGAATTCCTTTATGTGGTTTGGTCCAACTCCACTGGTGACAGTTACAAACCCGGAAGACATAAAAGAGGTTTTTAGCAACATTTCTGTATTTCAAAAGGTTCCTAGCAATCCATTGAGTAAATTTTTAATTACTGGACTCATAGACTACAATGGTGAAAAATGGACGAAACACAGGAGAATTATCAACCCCGCCTTCCATTTGGAGAAGTTAAAAGTATACTTTCCTTCCTTGTTTCATGTGTTAATTCTCTTAATTAAGAGTGATTTATGCTTTTCCCCCCCTCTAATTTCAAGGCTTAAACTTATGACAGCTAATGTTGCCTGCATTCCGTGAGAGTTGTAACGATATGGTAAAAAAATGGGTGAGACTAGCGAATGAAAATGAAAAAGGTTGCTGTGAGATAGACGTGTGGCCTTTCTTTCAAACCATGACAAGTGATGTTATTTCTCGAACTGCTTTTGGAAGTAGTTATGAAGAGGGCCAACAAATATTCAAACTTCAAGCTGAACAAGTTCTTCTTACCCTCCAAGTCCTTCGTTCTGTTTACATCCCCGGCTGGAGGTAATTAGCCTGAGAAAAATTATTATTAAAGTCTTATGAGGTTTATATTCCTAGTAAATTAAAAAGAAGCGTTATGTACTCTCTTATGTATGTATAGATTTGTACCAACGAAGTTGAATAGGAGATTGAAAGAAATAGAGAGAGAAATACAAGCGTCGGTAAGAGGAATCATTCAGAAAAGGGAGAAGGCTAGGGAAACAGGACAAGCCCCAAGTGATGATTTATTAGATATGCTTTTGGAATCGAATCGCAGAGAAATCAAGGACAATGGCAACAACAAGAGCATGGGAATGAGCATTGAAGAAGTGATAAAGGAATGTAAATTGTTCTACTTTGCAGGACAAGAGACAACTGCTGTTCTCCTTAATTGGACAATTGTGCTACTTTGTAAGTATCCTAATTGGCAATCCAAAGCAAGAGAAGAAGTCTTCCAAGTATTCGGTAACCAAACTCCTGATTATGATGGCATAAATCGCCTCAAAGTGGTAAGGATATATGAATATGATATCTTATATGTTTTAAATGTTTTAGATTCATGTCATTTAGAAGCTTCATTAACATTTTTCTTCACACTTGATTACACTAGAATAATAGTCAATAATATTCATTTATGGAACAGGTAAGTATGATATTGTACGAGGTTCTTAGATTATACCCTCCAGCTCTTATAGTGAATAGGGTCGTATCAAAGGATGCAAGACTTGGAAATTTGAGTTTACCAGCTGGAGCTCGAGTTGCAGTTCCAGTAATTTTTATACACCAAGATTCTGAATTGTGGGGAGAAGATGCAAAGGAGTTCAATCCAGAAAGATTTTCTGAAGGAATCTCTAAAGCAACTAAGAGCCAGTGTTCATATATCCCATTTGCTTGGGGTCCAAGGATATGCCCAGGCCAAAATTTTACTTTGCTTGAAGCTAAAATGGCTTTGTCCTTGATTCTCCAAAACTTCTCTCTTGAATTTTCTCCATCTTATGCTCATGCTCCTATGTCAGTTATGACCCTTCGCCCTCAGCATGGCACCCATATCATTTTACGGAAACTCTAGAGTTATTAGTTAAAGCGTCATCATACCATACGTTCTAAGAAATAATTTTATGCGTGCGTTTGTTTACGCAAGTCATGAAAATATGTTTGTATTTGCTGTCTGTAGTCATTGAATGACTATCCTAGTATTCATATTATACAATGTTATATGCTTTTAGATGACTCTGTTAGTAAGTTTTAATTTTGTTTTGTATCTAAATTTACTGTTGGAGGGAAATTAGAGTCCCTTTGATTGCTTTCATTGAGTTTCCAAAAAAAAAAAATTCCTCTAATTTTAGAAGTAATATATGAGGGGTATGTGTCTGACTCTGAGACTTCACCTCTGATCTCTTTCTGTGCATCCATGGAAGCTCCAAAATTCTATCATCGTTGATGTAGTTAGAGTGGTGAAATATTACTTGAATTCTTATTAAGGCATCTCAATATTATTTCGGCAGAATTAATGAGTGTTTAAATTATTATTTTTTTAAAAAATAAAAAATTTCAAGTTTGCTTTTACATCTTCAAAAAAGAAAAGAAAAGAAAGCTGTCATTTAAAATATTTTTTTATAAATTGAGATAAACTTCTTCATATTATACCATAAAAATAATTTTAAAATCACATTTTTGTTTTTATCCAAATACGTTATGAGAAGAAAGAGACGGTTCCCTCTTCCTGGGATATGATATGGGTCCCTACAGCTATACCCCCTCCCCCAAAAAAAAAAAAGACAAGTATGTGGCAAAAATGGATCAACTGCTCTGCACATCAGTCAACGCTGTCTCAATCATTTGCTTAAATCAATTGTAAAAGGGCAAATGTCGACAAGGAACTAGGGAGAGAGACACTGAAATGCACCTTAATGAGTTGAGCAAAGCCGGAAAAGTCACCTAAAAAGACATTTTCCGATCTTCATAATACGATGCGAGGCCTGCCATTGACCTTATTTGGTGATTTAATTGGGGACCCCAACTCTGAACAATTCCTCCTTCCTTTTTCTGGATCTAAATATAAGGACTTGAAGGTTAGGATGTTCTATTCACTACACCATATCACATTACGAAATATGAGGCTGTACTCTGTAATTCGAAGGAGATTAATTTTTCTTATGCCTTCCCAAAAGAAATCATGATGTGTAAGGTTTTCACAAAGATTATGCAATTAGCTGAATTTGATGTTTCATCCACACTTAACTATTTTTTCTTCCTTTCCTCTTTGATATTTCAATAAATTTATATATAACAAGCCGCATTATTCATAAAGTAATTTTGTAATTTGATTATTGTGGGGGCTGGTTTTGCAGGCTGTTCTCGTTGCTATTGCTAAGGAAACCGTTTATTTAAATTAACTAGTTAAATTAACTAAATTAATAATCCAATTCATCCAAACAAATTACAAAAAGAAAATCCACTCAAATCTTCAAAATAAGATATGAGGCGTGCGTGTCCATTGACCTGTCGGCGATCCTCTTCATTCAGTTTGAGATCCTAACTCTGATCTCTGCTTCCTGTTCAGAGTCATGGAAGCAAATTCTATGATTGCTGCTATAGTTATGGTGGTGACAGTGATAGTGATAGGAAAAGTGGTGAACTGGGGATGGCTGAGGCCTAAACGACTCGAGAGATGTCTTAGACGACAGAACCTCAAAGTAAACTCTTACAGACTACTTGGCTTAGGAGACTTAAAGGAAATGGTTCAGATGTTTCAAGAAGCCTACTCAAAGCCTATCAATACAGAGGATGATACTATCCCTCGTGCTCTTCCCTTTCATCACCAGATGATTCAAAACTATGGTATGCCCCTTCATGGTCATATGTTTTAATGATACATATAGTTTGTGTTTTGAAGCTGCATTGAGTTGTTTTTATTGCAGGTAATAATTCCTTTATGTGGTTTGGTCCATATTCGGCAGTGACAGCTGCAAACCCAGAAGACATAAAGGAGGTTTTAAGCAACATTTCTGTATTTGTAAGCTTCCTCACAATCCACTGTTTAAATTGATCATTACTGGGATATTAGACTACAATGGCGACAAATGGGTTAAACACAGGAGAATTATCAACCCTGCCTTACATTTGGAGAAGTTAAAGGTATATTTTCTTTCTCTGTTTAACTCTTTTAAGGGCAATGTACGTACCTTTCTTCGATTAACCAAAATTATGTCTATGTATGAACTTGATACAAAGCTTAATTTTGTGGCAGCTAATGTTACCGGCATTATATGAAAGTTGTAATGGAATGGTAAGGAAATGGGTTAGCTTGGTGGGTGAAAACAAAAAACGCATGTTGTGAGATAGACGCATGGCTTTTCTTTCAAGCATGACCAGTGATGCTATTTCTCGAACAGCTTTTGGAAGCAGTTATGAAGAAGGCCAACGGATATTCCAACTCCAACCTGAACAAGCTCATCTTACCCTCAACGTCATTCGTTCTGTTAATATTCCCGGAAGGAGGTAATTTGTTTGAGAAAGTTTATCTTTAGAATTAAAGTCCTTTCTTGCTTAAAGGTTTAATAAATTATGAAAAATCAGTTATATACTGCTCACTTTGATCGTATCTTGCTTGTGTATGTAAAAATTTGTAGCAGCTAAGTTGAACTGGAGATTGAAAGAAATACAAGTGTTGGTCAAAGGAATCATTCAGAAAAGGGAGAAGGCCAAGGAAGCAGGAGATGCCCCAAGTAATGATCTATTAGATACGCTTTTGGAATCTAATCATAGAGAAATCAAAGACAATGGCAACAACAAGAACATGGGGATGAGCATTGAAGATGTCATAAAGGAATGTAAGTTATTCTACTTTGCAGGACAAGAGACAACCTCTGTTCTCCTTACTTGGACAATTGTGTTACTGTATAAATATCCCAATTGGCAAACAGAGGCAAGAGAAGAAGTCTTCCAAGTATTCGGCACTCAAGCACGTGATTATGATGGTTTAAATCGAGTGAAAATGGTAAGATTATATGTATACGATATTCTATCGTTATTTTCTATTTTACCGATTCCATGTCATTCCAAAGTATCATTAATATTTGTATGTTATAGATAAGTATGATATTGTGCGAGGTTCTTAGATTAAATTTTCCGGCTCTTGTGATGAGTATAAGTTTAAAAGGAAAGCTCAAGTCCAAAAGACTATTCTATAAGAAGGAAAAACCCTTTGAACTTATAAATCCCATAACAGTTGTGAGATTTCTCAATGTGAAACTCATAATAGAGTATCCTTCTCGAGAGTTGATATTCCCAGTAGCTTTACTCTACAGCACTTCACTCAGTCTTCTTATTTCGCAGGTAGCCTTTTGCTATTGGTTGACTCTCAACGAAAACATCAATATAATAAGTATAAGCTCAAAAGGAGAACCTATCCTAAAAGACTAACCTATTAGGTAGGAGACTCATATCATCTCCTTTGGTGATGATGGTTGTATCAAAGGATACAAGACTCTGAAATCTAAGTTTATCAACTGGAACTTAAGTTGCAATTCCAATAATTACCGTACAATAAGATCCGCAATTGTGGGAAGAAGATGCAAAATATTTTGACGTGTTGGATGCACTAAAAAATATTTCACGGTGCTAGATGTACTTAAAAAAATATTTCAGAGTGTTGGATGTATTATAAAATTTTTAGGGTGCCGGATGCTAAATACATCTTAATCCTCTATATATGTGTGTATATATATAGCCGTGGGACGATTATCTAATTATTCAGATCAGTGTTATATGCTTCTAGATGGCTCGCTTGGAAATTATATATTTTAATTTTTCGTGTTCTAGAAAATCACGAGTTTCTGTTGAAAATTCTCTAAAAGGAAGGTTCCTTCCATTGCTTTGGGTCAATGTAAGACTTTGACTAATTAAAAACATGTTTTTGACAAAAGGGCACAAGTGACGAGGGAGAGAGCCGCTGAAATAAAAAGGGGCCAAAAAAGAAATAAAAAAATGAAGAAAGAAAGAAAGAAAATCCCCTTAAATTGGGACCCCCTCTATTCTTCAAAGATCAGATCTAATGTGACCCATGTCCACTGATCTTCAGTGATCGTCGTAGTTTAATTTTAGTCCCCCAAACTCTGTTCTTTCTCCGTTTAGCCATGGAAGCTCTAGAAATCCCTTCACTGAGAGTTGCAAATTCTCTTATTGCTGGTATAGTTATCTTTGTGATAGTGGGAGTGATCGGAAGAGTGGTGAATTGGCTGTGGCTGAGACCGAAACGACTTGAGAGATATCTCAGAAGACAGAATCTAAAGGGAAACCCGTACAGGCTGGGGTTCGGAGACTTGAAGGAGATGTCTCAGATGATTCAAGAAGCCAAATCTAAGCCCATCAACTTAGACGATGAGATCATTCCTCGTGTCATTCCTTTTCGTCATCAACTGATTCAAAACTATGGTACACCCTTTCCTATGTTGTCCCCGTCTTCTCTCCTCTGTCACGTATTTCATCCGTGAGCCTTTGTTTGAGGCTCTGTTTGGTTGGAGGCTTGTAAGGGGAGCGAGGAAGAGAGAAATATTATGTTTAATATTGACTAAACTATTCATACTAGTTTTTTAATATTCTAAGTTTGTTTTTCTTATTAGAAACTCCTTTTCACCTCTTTTCTTTTTCTTCCATCTTCATTTGTCATATTTTCTTCTCTCATCAATTTTATATCTGGAGCATAGTTCACTAACGCTGTCGTCATTTCTGCCTCCTCCCCCTGCTCGTCCATCTCCAAATATATAATAGCTAATATATCTATTAGATTCTAGTGTTTCCTACGTCTCTTCCCAAATTTGCATCATATTATCTTTGGTGATTTGATAAGCAAGATTAGCAAAGTCTGTTACTTGAAAATGAAAAGATCATTAGTTAAATTTTGGTTCCGATTTTATCGTGTTGTCCTAAAAAGGTGTATCTTATTTTGAATTTCATACCACACGTTAACTACTCTTTCTACTGCAATCGATGTCAATGTAAACGGTAACTTTAATGATACACTAGATTAGTATGTAAGTTAAAATGTATGTATATTAATTTAGTACCCAAAACTAACAAAAAAATTTTGTGATATGATATTTAAAAAGGAAAATTACATTAAGGTCCTACCTAAAAAGTTTAAATACAAAACAGTCTTTATTTGTCATATTTTCTTCTCTTACTAATTTTATATCTCCTGCATAAAAATATTGTAATCAAAGAATAAAATAGTCTAAATATAGAGACAATGACATATTTGCTAATTTATAATTACCTTCTCTCCCCTTCTTTTATGAACCAAAGAAGAAATCCCCCCTCCCTTACTCTTTTCTCCAACCAAACAAAACTCATAACCTCTCTTGCCATCCTCTCCCCTTCCCTTCCCTCCCCTCCCCTGCCTTCTGTTGAACCAAACAAAGCCGGAGGGAGAAACTCCTTTATGTGCTGTATGCACTGCTCCGTATTGTTTGCCACCGAACTAATTGAAATTGAACCCATGCTTATATGTTTGATATATAGTAAGAATCACTTTATGTGGTCTTGAATCTCTACTGATTTATTTTTATTATAGGCAAGAATTCCTTTATGTGGTTTGGTCCAACTCCAATGGTGACAATTGCAAACCCAGAAGATATAAAAGAGGTTTTTAGCAACATTTCTGTATTTGAAAAGGTTCCTAGCAATCCATTGAGTAAATTTTTAATTACTGGACTCGTAGACTACAATGGTGAAAAATGGGCGAAACACAGAAGAATTATCAACCCCGCCTTTCATGTAGAGAAGTTGAAGGTATTTTTTTTTCCTTCCTTTTTTTCATGTGTTAATTCTCTTAATTAAGGTGACATATGCTTTTTGTCTTTTTCCTAATTCCAAAGCTTAAACTTGTGGCAGCTAATGTTGCCTGCATTTTGTGAGAGTTGTGATGATATGATAAAAAAATGGATGAGACTAGTGAATGAAAATGAAAGGGGTTACTATGAGATAGATGTGTGGCCTTTCTTTCAAACCATGACAAGTGATGTTATTTCTCGAACTGCTTTTGGAAGTAGTTATGAAGAGGGCCAACAAATATTCAAACTTCAAGCTGAACAAGTTCTTCTTACCCTCCAAGTCCTTCGTTCTGTTTACATCCCCGGCTGGAGGTAATTAGCCTGAGAAAAATTATTATTAAAGTCTTATGAGGCTTATATTCCTAGTAAATTATGTTAGAAAGAAGTGTTATATACTCTCTTGTGTATGTATAGATTTGTACCGACGAAGTTGAATAGGAGATTGAAAGAAATAGAGAAAGAAATACAAGCATCAGTAAGAGGAATCATTCAAAAAAGGGAGAAGGCTAGGGAAACGGGACAAGCCCCAAGTGACGATCTATTAGATATGCTTTTGGAATCTAATCACAGAGAAATCAGACACAATGGCGATAACAAGAACATGGGAATGAGCATTGAAGAAGTTATAAAGGAATGTAAATTGTTCTACTTTGCAGGACAAGAGACAACCTCTGTTCTCCTTAATTGGACAATTGTGCTACTTTGTAAGTATCCTAATTGGCAATCAAAAGCAAGAGAAGAAGTCTTCCAAGTGTTCGGTAGTCAAACTCCTGATTATGATGGCATAAATCGACTCAAAGTGGTAAGGCTATATGATCATGATGTCTTATATGTTTTATATTCATGTTCTTTAGAAGTGTGATTAACATTTTTCTTCACACTCTATTACACTAAAATAATAGTCAATGACATTTGTTTGTGTAATAGGTAAGTATGATATTGTACGAGGTTCTTAGGCTATATCCCCCAGGTCCTGTAGCAACGAGGGTCGTATCAAAAGATGCAAAACTTGGAAATTTGAGTTTACAAGCTGGAACTCGAGTTGCAATTCCAATAATTTTGATACAACAAGATTCTGAATTGTGGGGAGAAGATGCAAAGGAGTTCAATCCACAGAGATTTTCTGAAGGAATCTCTAAAGCAACTAAGAGCCAATGTTCATATATCCCATTTGCTTGGGGTCCAAGGATATGCCCAGGCCAAAATTTTACTTTGCTTGAAGCTAAAATGGCTTTGTCCTTAATTCTCCAAAACTTCTCTCTTGAATTTTCTCCATCTTATACTCATGCTCCTATTTCGGTTCTGACCCTTCGCCCTCAGCATGGCACCCATATCATTTTACGGAAACTCTAGAATTACTACTTACAGCGTCGTCATACCGTACATTCTGAGAAGCAATTTTATGCTGTGCGTTTGTGTACGCAAGTCATGAAAATATGTATGTATTTGCTGTCTATAGTCATTGAATGACTGTCCTATTATTCATATCATACAATGTTATATGCTTCTAGATGACTCCGCTAGTAAGTTGTAATTTCGTTGTGTAATTAAAAAAAAAATCATGTATTTCTGATGCAAATTTAGGTAAGGAGGGATATTGAAGTTCCTTGATTGCTTCCACTGAATTTTAAAAATAATATATGAATGGTATGTGTCTGAGACCCCAACTCTAATCTCTTCCTGTGCATTCATAGGCTGATATAGTTGTGGTGGAAAAATATTAATCAAATTTTTATTAGAAAAAATTTAAAAAAATGACCGCAGAATTTTACAATTCCAAATCAGGAATAACTATAAATATGTATTGTTATTTACTTTTTGAATGTAGTTATTTTCTTTACGAGAACAATAACCAATACTAATTTAGAAATTTTAAAATTTAATCATCATTTTTTTGGGATTTTTTCTTCTTATTAAGGCACCTTAATATTATTTCAGCACAATGATTGAGAAGTGTTTAAATTATTGGTTTTTTTAAAATAAAAAATTCCAAATTTACTTTTATTTCAAATTATAAATTACGTCTTGGAAAATGAGAAAGGGAAAAATTACATCTATCTTTAAATATGAAGAGTTTTTTTAAGGGAAAAAATTAATCAAGTTCTCAATAGTCAATAACTTAGTAAGAAGAGAAAGCAGTTCCAATTTGAGAAGTTTGTGGCAAAATCGGATCCGCTGCTCTGCACATCAGTCAACGCTGTCTCAATCATTTGCTTAATCAATTGTAAGTGGGAAAATGTGGACATGGAATTAGGGAGATAACCACTAAAATGAAAGGGGCGTTTGCCTAACTGTAAAAAAAAAAGTTTTTGAAAAGCATTTTTTTTTATAAATCGAGACAAAATACTCTACATATGTATTTCATACATGGTAAAAACACCTTTAAAACTATAGTTTTGTATCTATCCAAACACCGTGAAGATTTAAAAAAGGGAAAAAAAGCAACAATTTCTACCTGCTTGAATTGACCCAAAAATGAAACAAAGATTTGCTTAAATTGTGACCCTCTATCTTCTTCAAAGGTCAGATTTATATAACGCATGTTCATTGATCTTCGGCCATTCTCGTCGTTTAATTTGAGCCCCCCACAACTATGTTTTCTCTCTGTGCCGCCATGGAAGCTCCAGAAACTCAGTCACTGACAGTAGCAAGTTCTCTTATTGCCGGTATAGTTATCATTGCGATAGTGATAGTGATCAGAAGAGTGGTGAATTGGTTGTGGCTGAGGCCGAAACGACTCGAGAGATTTCTCAGAAGGCAGAATCTGAAGGGAAACTCATACAGACTTGGGTTCGGAGACTTGAAGGAGATGGATCAGATGATTCAAGAAGCCAGCTCTAAGCCCATCAACCTACATGATGATATCATTCCTCGTACTATTCCTTTTCATCACCAAATGATTCAAAAATATGGTATGCCTCTTCCTATGTTGTCCCTAGCTTCTCTCCTCTGTCCTGTAAAACAGTTTATTTTCATCTGTGATTTTCTTCGAAGTATTCATCTTAAGAGTGACTTGGTACTTTGTTTGAGGGAGAAACTGTTCTATATGCCTTCTGCACTGCTCTGTATTGTTCACCACTAAACTAAACCCTTCTATATGCCTTGTGTACTGCTAATATGTCTGATATATAGTGGTCTTGAATCTCTATTGATTTACTGCAGGCAAGAATTGCTTTATGTGGTTTGGTCCAAATCCAATGGTAACAATTACAAACCCAGAAGACATAAAGGAAGTGTTTACAAACATTTCTGTATTTGAAAAGATTTCTGACAATCCACTTAGTGAACTTTTAGTCAGTGGGCTTGTAGGCTACAATGGCGAAAAATGGACCAAACACAGAAGAATTATCAACCCCGCCTTTTATTTGGAGAAGTTAAAGGTATATGTACTTTCTTTTTCCATGTGTTAATTCTCTTAAAATAAGAGTAATTTATTCCTTATTTTCCCTAATTTCAAAGCTTCAATTTGTGGTAGCTAATGGTGCCTGCATTCTATGAGAGTTGTAATGAGATGGTCAAGAAATGGGTGAGATTAGTGAATGAAAATGGAAGAGGATGTTGCGAGATAGATATCTGGCCTTTCTTTCAGACTATGACCAGTGATGTTATTTCTCGAACTGCATTTGGAAGCAGTTATGAAGAAGGACAACGAATATTTCAACTCCAATCTGAACAAATTATTCTTACTGCCGAGATCTTTCGTTCTATTTACATCCCAGGCTGGAGGTAATTATCTTGCAAAAAATTATTATTAATAATATTAAAGTTCTATTGGGTTTATATTCATAGTTAATTATGCTAAAAAGAACAATTACATACTCAGTTGATTACATCCTATACTTTTGTATCTATAGATTTGTACCAACTAAGTTGAATAGGAGATTAAAAGAAATTGAGAAAGAAATACAAACGTCTGTGAGGGCAATCATTCACAAAAGGGAGAAAGCAAGGGAGGCAGGACAGGCCCCAAGTGATGATCTGTTAGATCTACTCTTGGAATCCAATCGCAAAGAAATCAGAGAGAAAGGAAACAACCAGAACATGGGAATGAATATTGATGATGTCATTAGGGAATGTAAATTGTTCTATCTGGCAGGACAAGAGACAACCTCTGTTCTCCTTAATTGGACGATCGTGCTTCTATGCGAATATCCAAATTGGCAATCTCAAGCAAGAGAAGAAGTCTTTCAAGTAGTCGGCACTCAAATCCCTGGCTTTGATGACTTAAATCGCCTCCAACTAGTAAGACTACATGAACATGATGTTATATATGTTTTAAGTGACTCAGATTCATGTCATTCAAAAGTATCATTACGTTTTGCTTTAGATTTGATTATGCTAGAATTATATCCAATGATGTTTGCGTTTGCGTGATAGGTAAGCATGATATTATATGAGGTTCTTAGATTATACCCTCCAGCTCTTACGTTGGACAGGGTCATATCAAAGGATACAAGACTTGGAAATTTGAATTTACCAGCTGGAACTCGAGTTGAGATTCCAGTCATCTGGGTACAACAAGATTCTGAATTGTGGGGAGAAGATGCAAAGGAGTTCAACCCACGGAGATTTTCTGAAGGAATCTCTAAAGCAACCAAGAGCCAAGGTTCATATATTCCATTTGCTTGGGGTCCAAGGATATGCCCGGGTCAAAATTTTGCTTTACTTGAAGCTAAAATGGCTTTGTCCCTAATTCTCCAAAACTTCTCTTTTGAGCTTTCTCCATCTTATGCTCATGCTCCTATCTCAGTTTTGAGCCTTCGCCCTCAGCATGGCAGCCATATCATTTTACGGAAGTTCTGAGATTATTAATTAAAGGTTCATCATACTGCGTTCTTAGAAGGACTTTTTATGCATATCTGTGTGTGTGTAGATATATATAGATATTCAAGTGATGAGAGTGTGTGTGTATATGCTCTCTATAGTCGTTGTAATATTCAGATTATACGATGTCATACGCTTCTAGATGGCTCTGTTAATAAGTTTTCATATTGTTGTGCACTAAAACATCCCATGTTTCTGATGCAAATTTACTGAAAAAAGGGAAATTGAAGTTCCTTTGATTGCTTCGGCTTGGAAGACAGGATGGGCCTCATGGGCTAAAAATTTTTTTTCTTTGTTTTTTTGTTTGTGGGAACAATATTGATCTTGCAGAGTGATGAAATGAAAAAGGATGGCGTCTTTTTGATGTGTTTGAAATTGAGGCAGAGTACCCTGTTTAGTGCTCTCCGTTTTTCTGGCCTTTTGACCTCTCCTCTTCGTTTATTAATAATTTAATACTCCTCCGGTTTTTAATATAAAATTTATTTGATTCTATTAATAAAGTTAGGTAAGTTGGTTGATTATAAAAAATATGACATGTTTTTCCTAAAATACCATAATCATCTTCCTTAATATCCTCTCTCCCTCTTCTACTTAATTATGATTGAGGGAGTATCCATAGAGGTAATTTAGAGAAAATTGATAAATATAAAAAAATAATACCAAAATCAACTCAACAATTAGGTCTTATATTAAGAACCGAAGGAATATATTGATTAAAATTATAAAATCATTGTTCATATAACAGGGTATCTAATTCTCTCTTCATTTAACATTGGAAAATATATATTCACCACTTTTTATTCATCAAATAAATAAATAAATAAATTTCTTAATTCACTGAACTAATCTAAGACGCACCAAAACACTGAATCATCGGTATATACACATGAATGTTCGGATTAAACGTATGCATGTACATCGTTACTTTCATAATTACTCCTCGGATACTTAATATATGATCTAATTATTGAATTGATTTTGGTTCTAAATATAAAACATATTTATCAATTTTTTCTAGGTTAGCCATATGGATATTTCCTCAACCATAATCAAGTAGAAGAGGGAAGGAAAATATTAAGGAAGATGATTATGGTGTTTTAGAAAAAAACATATCATATTTCTTATAATTAACTAACTTATCTAACTTTTTTAATCTAGTCAAATTAGTTAAATAAGTCTTATATTAAGAACCAGAGAAGTATTATTCTTTCTATACAAACGGTATATATAAAGACATATTCATTCATTCATCAGCTTTTTTTCCCATGAATGCATGTAAAATTTTTTTGTAGGGGACAATTTTATTAGATGAATCAGCACAATTTTAGAAGCTGTAAATCTAGGAGTGTTTGATTAATTAGGATTAATTTAGCTTTTGTGGAGTTTGATTAGGGCTTTCATGAACATGATAAGTACTGCTAGTCGAGTTTCGTCCAATACTCATCAAGTAAGAAATTAAAAAAAAAAGAAATTAAAAAAATAGAAATGAAAGAAAATTTTAATTTTATACATTTGTCAACAAAAACACGATTATCTTTGTTTAAAATATATTTCCCTAAAAAATAATGTTAGAGTCAAAATTAAAATTCAATAAAATTACAGATGGTCAATAACGATACAACATTTATTCTGCGTATTAAGTTTTAAGAAATTCAAAATTCAAATAAAAATAAAATACCGGAATCAATTCTACAAAACAAAAGCCGCCGGCGGCTTTAGACCAAAACCAAAAAAACAAAAAAGGCGCCGGCGGATATATGGCGGGGCAATTGCAACCTAGTTAGAAAATCTTCTTCACAAAGGCCTGAGTAATCAATCAAGCCTTTATATTATTAATATAAGTATTCACATAAAAAAACATATATAACAGCTCTAAAAAGAAAAAAAAAATTGCAACTTAAAAATCGAAGAAAAATCATAAAAGATTGAATGTCTTATAAATAACCCTGCTATACTTAAGATAGTATTATCTAAAAATATTATTTTTAAAAAAATAATACTAATCATTAAAATAGTGAGGTTGACTGTTAAAATTTTTAATATTAAAAAGCAATATTATTACAACTTTTAACTTTCAGGATATATTTACACTAAAAAAAACTTATAATGCCTAATATTTTTAAGGGAATACCTTAACCCATTGTTTTTAGGAAGAATTACAATGAGGTCCCAAACAAGAAAAATAATTAAAAAACAAGTCCTATAGGCTGTCATTCTCACTGTAAGACTTGTCATTACAGGCTATTCAAATTGTTATTAGGACTTTTTAGTGATTTTTTTTTTTTCTGTGAGACTTGAATGTAAATCTCCCTTGTTTTTACTGTGAACTATTGTCCCTACCTTCACGTTTCTTTAAAAAATAAAAAATGCATCCATATGTCACCTACAGCTATATATATGTATATGTCAATCATAAAATTCAATGATTCTATAATAATCGATCCTAACAAACATAACAATAGTACTAATATAATAAATAGCTCGATGGGACGGATTAACAAAACACTCAACCGTAAAATACTTATTTTTTCCTAAACCAAATAGCAATGTAATCATTTCTCTTATTCTTAATATAAGATCTATTTAATTAATTTGATTAAATTGAAAAAATTAGATAAGTTAGTTAATTATAAGAAATATAATATTTTTTCTTAATATGCCATAATTATTTTTTTTAATATCATCTCTCATTTTCCTACTCGATTATGATTGAAGAAGTATTAGTATAAGTAATTTAAAAAAATTAATAAATATAAAAAATATGTATTATATTCAGAATTAAAATCAATTTAATAATTAGATCATATATCACGTACATTACTAAAATTCAATGGACCTCCTAGAGTAGTAGTGTATATTACCTGTTAGGATAGGTTACTTGAGACAAAAGCGGCCGGATTTATTTGGTTGTCGGATCATTAGATTATACTACTTTGATCCTAAATATAAGAGTGAGTTGACTAATTTGAGTAAATTAAGAAAATAAGTTAAGTTAATTATTTGTAATAAATAGTTGTATCTTTCTTAAAATATTCTTGCTAATTAAATATATTAATTGGAATTATTATTATTAAAAGGACTACCTGAAAAAAAAAAAGATAAACATAAGAGATAAAATAGATTGAGGTCTTATATTTATATTTAGAATCAAAATAAAAATTAAATAAAATTTTATAGGTAATATGTGGCAAAATGTGGACAAGGGACCAGGGAGAGAGAAGAGAGGAAAAAGACCGCAATTCTACCTGATGGAATCGACCCAAAAAAGAGAGAGAAAAAGAAAATTTTACTTGTTGGGACCCTCTCTTCTTCAAAGATATATATACGACGCATGTTCATGGACTGATCCTCGGCGATTGTCGTTGTTTAATTTGAGTCCCTTATACTCTGTTCTCTCTATTCAGCCATGGATGCTCTTATTGCTGGTGTGCTTATCGCTGTCATAGTGATAGTGATCGGAAGAGTGGTGAATTGGCTGTGGCTGAGGCCGAAACGACTCGAGGGATATCTCAGAAGGCAGAATCTGAAGGGAAACTCATACACACTTGGGTTCGGAGACTTGAAGGAGATGGCTCAGATGATTCAAGAAGCCAAATCTAAGCCCATCAATCTACATGATGATATCATTCCTCGTATCATACCTTTTCATCATCAAATGATTCAAAACTATGGTATACCCCCTCCTATGTTGTCCCCAGCATCCGTGATTTTTCTTCAAAGTATTGTTCTTAAGAATGACTTGGCGCTTGCTTTGAGCATGAAACTCTTCTATATTTCCTTATGCACTGCTCCGTATTATTGTTCGCCTAACCCATACTAACAATGTCTGATATATAGTAAGAATCAGTTCCTGTGGTCTTGACGCGTCTCTACTGATTTATTTTGATTGCAGGTAAGAACTTCTTTATGTGGTTTGGTCCAAGTCCTGAGGTGATAATTGCAAACCCAGAAGATATAAAGGAGGTTTTCAGCAACATTTCTGTATTTGAAAAGATTTTTAACAATCCACTCGGTGAACTTTTAGCTAGTGGGCTCATAGCTAGGCTACAATGGTGAAAAATGGATGAAACACAGAAGAATTATCAACCCAGCCTTCCATTTGGAGAAGTTAAAGGTATATTTTATTTCTTTTTTCCATGTGTTAATTCTCTTAAAGTAGGAGTGATTTATACCTTTTTTTTTCCCTAAATTCAAAGCTTAAATTTGTGGCAGCTAATGTTACCTGCGTTCTATGAGAGTTGTAACGAGATGGTAATGAAATGGGTGAGATTGGTGAATGAAAATGAAAGGAGCTGTTGCGAAATAGATGTATGGCCTTTCTTTCTAACTATGACCAGTGATGTTATTTCTCGAACTGCTTTTGGAAGCAGTTATGAAGAAGGCCAACAAATATTTCAACTCCAACATGAACAACAAGTTCTCACCCTCAAGGCCCTTCGTTCTATTTACATACCAGGCTGGAGGTAATTAGCCTGAGAAAAATTATTATTAATATTAAAGTCCTGTTAAGTATATATTCCTAGCAAGCTATGTTAAAAAGAACAATTATATACTCACTATTTCACCATGCTTGCGTATGTATAGATTTGTACCCACTAAGTTGAATAGGAGATTGAAAGAAATTGAGAAAGAAATACAAGTATTGGTGAGAGGAATCATTCATAAAAGGGAGAGAGCTAGGGAGGAAGGACATGCCCCAAGTGATGATCTATTAGATTTACTCTTGGAATCCAATCGGAGAGAAATCAATGAGAAAGGCAACAACAAGAGCATGGGAATGACCATTGAGGATGTCATAAAGGAATGTAAATTGTTTTACCTAGCAGGACAAGAGACAACCTCTGTTCTCCTTAATTGGACGATTGTATTACTATGTCAGTATCCCAGTTGGCAATCTCAAGCAAGAGAAGAAATCTTTCAAGTATTTGGCACTCAAACACCTAATTATGATGACTTAAATCGTCTCCAAGTGGTAAGACTATATGAATATGACATTTTATATGTTTTAAATCTTTTATATTCATGTGATTCGAAAGTATCATTAACAACTTTTTTCACACTTAGTCAATAATATTTTTGTTTGTGTAATAGGTAAGCATGATATTATACGAAGTTCTTAGGTTATACCGTCCAGCTCCTATGTTGTCTAGGATTGTATCAAAAGATGCAAGACTTGGAAATATGAATTTACCAGCTGGAGCTCGAGTTGGGATTCCAATAATTTGGATACAACATGATTCTCAATTGTGGGGAGAAGATGCAAAGGAGTTCAATCCGGAAAGATTTTCTAAAGGAATCTCTAAAGCAAGCAAGAGCCAGTGCTCATACATTCCATTTGCTTGGGGTCCAAGGATATGCCCGGGCCAAAATTTTGCCTTGCTTGAAACTAAAATGGCTTTGTCCTTAATTCTCCAAAACTTCTCTCTTGAGCTTTCTCCATCTTACGCTCATGCCCCGTTCTCGGTCTTGACTCTTCACCCTCAGCATGGCACCCATATCATTTTTCGGAAGCTCTAGTTTTATTAGTCAAAATTCATCGTACTACGCAAGGAATAATTTATTGCATAAACGTGTGTGTGCATGTGTGTAAGTCATGAAAATCTGTATGTATTTGCTTTTTCCCGTCATTATTGTCGTCTGAACGATTATCCTGCTATCTAGTATTCAGATGATACAATGTTATATGTTTCAAGATGGCTCTGTTAGTAAGTTTGGCTTTTGTTGTGTACTAAAACATCATATGTTTCTGAAGCAAATTTACTGAAGACGGGAAATTAAATTAAAAGTTCTTTTGATTGCTTTGGGTGAATGAAAGTTTTGGTTTGATGATGAATGCGAAGAGTATATATATGATAGGACTTTACTGAGAAAACCGGCTACCTGGTCAGAAGCTTGGACATAGTTGTACTCCTACTACACAACTAAACATTTATTTGAAGTTGAGCAATACTCCTCTAGTCCCTAATAGGATCTAACTAGGAAGTTGATGTTAATTCTATATATAAGACCTCTTTTACATGTTTATCGATTCTTCCTTTTTTAAGATTAATCCTATTGATATTTCTTTAACAATAATCAAATAGAAAAAAGGGAAAGAATTAAAAAAGATATTTAGGGTATTTTAGAAAAAAATATATTATATTAAATAACTTAACTATTATTATTAATCTACTCAAATTACTTAATTAGATTTTACATTAATTATCGGAGGAGTAATTTTTAACGTGTTCATCATTCTAAAATATAATATAATGATCGAATTGAACTTCAATGGTAATATTTTTATGAGATTTGCATTATGAGAATTTTTTTCCTTCATGACTTTTATTACATATGGCTTGAAAGTATTAATTATTTTCTCTAAATATTCTTTGTTTTAACATTTCCCTATATATATAGTGTCTTTAACTCTTTCTTCATTTAACATTGAAAAATATATATTCACGATTTTTTTATCCACCAAATAAATAAATAAATTTCTTATTAATTGAACTATAAAAATGCGCCTAAGTCTTGACACTGAATCATGAATCTTCTGATTAAACTTATGCGCGTATATCATTGCTTTTATAATTATGGAGAATTACTATATAAGATTCTCAAAAAAGAAAATAATTATCAAAAAGTCTTTATAACAAGTAAGAAGTTGTTATTTTCTACATTGAAACTTATCAATGTTATTAATAATATTTTTTTTAGTCATTATTTTAATTCTTTGAGAATTTATAGTGGTTGTCCCCTCTAATTATTATTCCTTGTGTAGAAGGGAAATGTATATATTCCTTCATCACGTCTTTTCCATAAATGCATGTAATAGTTGGGTTGCACGATTCATAAATGTAATTTGACTTATTAAGCTTTTTATATTGTCTATAAACATGATTGCTATTTGTCATGAATTCGTGGCTGCTCAATTTAAGTAAACAAGTTTGATTTTGACTGATAAACGCTTGTATATTTAATTTCATATTGAATAATGGAGTTAAATTAAATTTAGGCCATTGTGATGTCTTGATTTAGTTTTTTTTTTTGGCGAGCCAGTCTTGACTTAGTTAATGAGACGTAATAAACTTTCATCAATATATATATATATATATATATATATATATATATATTCGCGTCAAAAAAATATATGCACCAGCCCCAGATAGAAGATAAAAAATGCAGCCTAAAAATAAAAACAAAAATATAAAGGAATGAATGTATACATATTGGAGGAGTGTTTTAAATTAAAAATATATGTCATAAAAATCATGATAAAAAATAAATTTCAATGAAAATCTCATAATAAAGATATTCTTAAGTTCAATGTGATTTGGAAATACCCTTATCTCATCTAAAAAAAAGATGTCTCTTATAACAAGGTGGCTGCGTATAAAACGATGCATATATATGTGTGTGTGTATGAATATGTATATTTCAATCATAAAATTCAAAGATTCTATGATAATCGATCCTAACAAACATAGCAATAATAGTAATATCCAATGATTAAAGAACCGGACCAGACCGGACGGTCGGACCGGTTGAACCGTCACCCGAACTCGTTAACGGCTCGGTTTGGACCAAAAAACCGTTCACATAGTTGAGCCGGATTGGACCGGAGTTGAGCCGTTATTAAGCCGGAAACCGGAGTTGGACCGGGAACCGGAACGGTTTTCAGAAAACCGGACGGTTTTTTAGCCTGACTGAAAAATACTAAAAAATTTAAAAAAAATAGAAGAAAAATAAAAAAATTGATCCCCTTAAATATCCTAATATATTTTTAGACTAGTTATAACCATATAGTATTATTTCATTGAAAATTTCATATATTATGGTGTTAAAATCGTGAGTCGCTAGTCTTTTTGTTTCGATATTTGATCTATCTTTTAAAAAAATATTTTGATTTGAATGAATTGATAATTTGTAATATCATTAAATATTTTAAACATACATAAAACTAAATATATAAGGTTTTAGTCCATTTTCAATGATTTTATTATAATTTTAGATTATTTAAATGCATTTCTAAATTATTTAATAATTTGATATTTTTCATATATACTAATTATATGTATATAATATTTTTTTAAATTAATTATTACGTCACCGGTCTGACCGAACGGTCCGACCGATCCGACCGATTGAACCATGACCCGTTGATCTTTCCGGTTCGACTTCCGGTCCGGCTTTTAAAACATTGGTAATCATAATAGCATGATGGGAAGGATAACAAAATAATAGTATTTATTATCTTTTTCAAAGTACTCTTGTTAATCATATGTATTAATGGCAACTGATTTTCAACAAGTAGAATTACCATAAGAACTATTACTTCCAATCCTAATTATAAGACCTTTTGATAGTCCACAAACGAGGTCTTATAAATAGGACTAGAGATAGTAATTTGGAAAAATAAAACATGACAGACAAAGTAGATTGGGGTTTTATATTTATGATCAAATTGAATCTCAAGGAGGTCTTATATTTGGGATCGGATTTAGTAATCATATATTAAAGTCGATGACCTCCCAGTGTATCTGACTTTTTAGGACAAATTTTATGAGGACGAAAGCCGCAGGCGGTCGGCGGATTTATGGGGCCAAATTGTCCAAACCGAGCTGTTACTACTTACTAGGACCCTTCGATCTGATTCTTTTTGGATCAGCAATCCGATTCTTTGATCACTAGAAATAAGTCTTGGCCACCAACCCCAAAGGTAAGAAGAAACTTCACCCTAATAATATTCAATTCTGTGTGTGTTTGTGTGTACCAACTTGCCACATGTTCCATTTTGCTTCGTTCTTACTAGTTTCTACTTGAAATGACGGGGGAACCTGGCTAAGGTGACGCTATCTATATCATTTATTTAAGCCCCAAATACAAATAACTCCCCTCAACTTTAGCTCTCTTACATATAGCCTCCCTCACCTTTCAAAGTTTAAAAATCACACTCTGTTTGATACACTACAAAAAAACAGCTAATTACCGATAGAATTAACGACGGAAATTATTTCATTGCTAATTTCTGACAGACTACCGATAAAAATTCTGTTACTAAATTTAGCTACGGAATTAGTGATGGAATCTGAGACCCCAACTCTGATCTCTTCCTGTGCAGCCATGGAAGCCCCAGCAATGGCTTCTCTAAGTGTAGCAAATTCTATTATTGCTGCTATAGTTATGATATGATGATAGTGATACTGATGGGGATAGGAAGAGTGGTGAATTGTTTGTGGCTGAGACCTAAACGACTTGAGAGATGCCTTAGGACGACAGAACCTCAAAGGAAACTCATACAGACTGACTGGGTTTGGAGACTTTAAGGAGATGCTTCATATGATTTAAGAAGCAAACTCAAAGCCCACAACCCTAGATGATGATATTGCTCCTGGTGTTCTTCCTTTTCAACACCAAATGATTCAAAAATATGGCATATGATGTTTTAGTGATATGCGGTTCGACTCCCAAAAATAAAAGATTCACATAACTCTTTGTGGTTTTGATCGAATCTGCATTGATTTATTTTTACTGCAGGTAAGAATTTCTTTATGCGGTTCGGTCCACATCCAACGGTGACACTTGCAAACACAGAAGACATAAAGGAGGTTTTCAACAACCTTTCTGTACTTGAAAAGCCCACTTACAATCCACTGGCTAAATTTCTCATTACTGGAGTATTTGACTACAATGGCGAAAAATGGGTTAAACACAGAAGAATTATCAACCCTGCCTTTTATTTAGAAAGTTAAAGGTAGACTTTCTTTCACTTTTCCATGTGTTAATTCTGTTAAGAGTCATTTATTCCTTCTTTTTTTTTCCCTAATTTCAAAGCTTAATTTTGTGGCAGCTAATGTTACTAGCATTCTATGAGAGTTGTGGGTGAGACTAGTGAATGAAAATGAAAACGAGTTGTTGTGAGATGGATGTGTGGTTTTTCTGTCAAACTATGACTAGTAATGTTATTTCTCGAACTGCTTGTGGAAATAGTTATGAAGTAGGCCAACAAATATTCCAATTCCAATCTGAACAAGTTCTTCTTACTCTCAAAGTCGTTCATTCTATTTACATCCCAGGCTGGAGGTGATTATTACCTTGGGAAAATCATTATTAATTTTTAAAGTCATATTGGGTTTAAATTCCTAATAAATTATATTAAAAAAAATAGTCATATGCTTACTTAATTGATTTTACCCCACTTATATTTGTATGTGTAGATTTGTACTAACTAAGTTGAATAGGATGTTGAAAGAAATTCAAGCACTGGTGAGATGAATCATTCACAAAAGAGAGAAGGCCAGCGAAGCAGGAGAGGCCCCAATTGATGATCTATTAAATATACTTTTGGAATCAAATCACAGAGAAATCAACGACAATTAATGGCAACAACAAGAACATGGGAATGAGCATTGAAGAGGTCATAAAGGAATGTAAATTGTTTTATTTTGCTGGACACGAGACAACTTCTGTTCTCCTTAATTGGACAGTGGTATTACTTTGTAAGTATTCCAATTGGTAATCAAAAGCAAGAGAAGAAGGTTTCTGAGTATTTGGCACTCGAACACCTAATTATGATGGTTTAAATCGTCTCAAATTGGTAAGCCTATATGAATATGAAGTTTTATTATTGCTTTATTTCTTTTATTGATTCTATGTCATTTCAAAGTATCGTTAATATTTTTCTCATACTTGATTATGCAAGAATAATAGTTGTTTGTGTAATAGGTAAGTATGATATTGTATGAGGTTCTTAGATTTACCTCTGGTTCTAGTTATAAAATCTCATTTATAGTCTACAAACAAAGTTTTATAAATAAGACCGGAGATAGTACCCTCTAACTCTTTTGTTGGCTAGAGTCGTATCAAATGATCCAAGACTTGGAAATATGAGCTTACCAACTAGAACTCAAGTTGCCATTTGAATAATTATGGTACAACAGGATACTGAATTATATGGAGATAAGATGTAAAGGAATTCAATCCACAGGGATTCTCTAAAGGAATCTCTAAAGCAACCCATAGCCAAGCCTCATATTTTCCATTTACTTTGAGTCCGAAGATATGCCCCGCTCAAAATTTTGCATTGCATGAAGCTAAAATGGCTTTGTCCTTGATTCTTCAAAATTTCTCTTTTAAGCTTTCTCCATCTTATGCTCATGCCCCTTACTTAGTAATGACCCTTCACCCTCAGCATGGCACCCATATCATTTTACGTAAGCTCCAGAATAATTAGTTAAAGGTTTATCATTTACACTCTTCACAAGAGACTTCTATGAATATGTATGTGTATCTGTACAACAATAATCTCAATATAATAAACCTTGTACTGCTAAATGTGCATTTAATATGTATACATATATGTATGTATGTGAGTAAGTGATGATATGCCGCCGGCCAAAAGAAAAAGTGATGAAAATATGCATGTATGTCTCCTGTAATGGTTATCCTAATATTCAAATCATATAGTATTACATGCCTTTAATTGGTTCAGTTAGTAATTACTACTTTTGATTTAATCATAAGACCTCGTTTGGACTGAAGGTAGTATTTTTTAATTTTTTGTGCACATAAAGGTTAGATTATTCAAGCTTTAATAACACAACTAGCACCGATATGTTATTAGCACACTGATAGTTTAATTGAATCATCGGAGTCATGGTCAAAAGAAATTGAGCCAACGGAGTGAGGATTTTGAACATATGTGTGTGTGTGTATATTTTATTTTGTCTTGACCTAATCAGATTTTTTTTCTTATACCTTTTCAACATCCCCTTTCCAATGATGAGGTCCTGGCAATAATGATAAATTGAAAGTACATGAATTTAAAAATAAATATTATAATAAATTACTTATAACTTAGTCAATTATGATTGATAACTTAGATTGAATCCTATGAAAAAAAATAGAACAAGGTCAAAAAGAATACTAAATAAAATTATTCAGCAAGATATTCCAGACAACTCATTTAGCGTCTAAGAACCATAAAGTAAGATACGTCGCTGGTCTAACAACAGAGGTTTATATAGGTATTTACATATGAATAGAGATTTACCTCTGTTTTGTATCTCAAAAACAGAGGTTTATATAAGTAGCGCGCTAAGTTTTGATGATAAATATGATTGAAGAAGCACGAACTACATAACTGAAGTAGTTCTCTCTTCCTGGAGCAAGGCTAATTATTTTTCCTTAATCCGAGAAGCAGCTTGTTGGATTACATGGATCAGTGCCGTAGAATTGGACCAACTGGTCTCCACCACACGTTAATCAACATTTACTTGAATCAATTGCGGGTTGGAAAACGGGGACAAACGGTCCGAGGGAGAGAACCACGGAAATAAAGATAAAAGACGGGGGGAAAAGAAAAAGAGGAACAATTTAATCCGTTGAGTTGACCCACAAACAGGAGAAATACAAATCCAGTTAAATTGGGATCTTCTCTGTTTTTTACTTGGGGTGTGTTTGGCAAGCACCTCAAACCATGGTTTTGGGACCCAAACCATGGTTTGGGAAAAATGTTAGCCAAACACCCTTAAAAAAATCAAAACCATGGTTTGGGTTTAAAACCATGGTTTTGAGAAAAGCAGAAATTTTTTACTTTTGGAGGAAAAAGGAGAGAATGTGAGAGCCTATAGAATATGTATCTTGTTATTTTTTTTATAAACATATTTTTTATAAATATATTTAATCTTATATCTTATAAATATATATACATATTAATTATTTATTAATTATATTATCTTATATATTATTAATATATGTTAATAAAAAATATATTATTAACAATTTTATTCCTTCAAATTAAAATATATCATAAAATATATTTTTTCTATAATTATCATATTAATTTATGCCAATTTGTATATATAAAAAGTACTTCTAATAACAACTATCCAAACACTCACACTTCTCAAAATCACTTTTTCACAAAATCTATTCTTCCCAAAATCTATTTTTTTTAGAATCTATTCTTCAGAAGCTATTCTCCAAACCATGGTTTGGTTTCATCCAAACACACCCCTAAACACTCTCACTTTATCAGAATCACTTTTTCAGAAAAGCTATTCTTTCAAAATCTATTCTCTCCAGAATCTATTCTCCAGAAGCTATTCTCCAAACTATAATTTGATTTCATCCAAACACCCCCTAAAAAGCTAGCTTTAAATTGCAGTCCACTGGGATATTGCGAGCATGAAGAATCAAAGTCAATCACCTGACCAAATGGCCCGCCAATTTCGCTGCTACCTACCTCTCTTGTATAATACTCCAAAGGAAGACCAAACACTTGGACCCAAGCTGAGAATTGGTCGTCCAAGGACCTTCTCTGTTCTTCAAGATAACATTTTTATGACGCAGGTCCATCGACTTTGGGCGATTCTCATCGTTTAATCATTTGAACCCCAACCTCTCTTCTCTTTCTGTGCCGCCATGGAAGCTCCAGAAATTCCGTCACTGAGAGTAGCAAGTTCTCTTATTGCTGGTATAGTTATCTTTGTGATAGTGATAGTGATCGGAAGAATGGTGAATTGGTTGTGGCTGAGGCCGAAACGACTCGAGAGATGTCTCAGAAGGCAGAATCTCAAGGGGAACTCCTACAGATTAGGGTTCGGAGACTTGAAGGAGATGGCTCAGATGATTCAAGAAGCCAAATCTAAGCCCATCAACCTAGACGAAGAGATCATTCCTCGTATCATTCCTTTTCATCACCAAATGATTCAAAACTATGGTATGCTCCTTCCTATGTTGTCCCCAGCTTCTTTCTTCTGTCATGTAAAGCAGTTTATTTTCATCCGTAATTTTCTTGGTACTTTGTTTGAGGGAGAAACTCTTCTATATGCCTTGTGCACTGCTCCGTATTGTTCACCACTGAACTAATTGAACCCATACTAATATGTCTGATATATGTAGTAAGAATCACTTCACGTGGTCTTGAATCTCTACTGGTATATTTTTATTGCAGGCAAGAATTCTTTTATGTGGTTTGGTCCAAGTCCTGTGGTGACAATTACAAACCCAGAAGACATAAAGGAGGTTTTCAGCAACATTTCTGTATTTGAAAAGGTCGCTAGCAATCCACTCGCTAAACTTTTAATTACTGGACTCATAGGCTACAATGGTGAAAAATGGTTGAAACACAGAAGAATTATCAATCCCGCCTTTCATTTGGAGAAGTTAAAGGTATATTTTCCTCCCCCCTCCCCCCCCCCCCTTTTTTTTAATACCATGTAAACTCTCTTAAGAGTGATTTATACCCTTTTCTTTTCTAACTTCAAAGCTTAAATTTGTGGCAGCTAATGTTGCCAGCATTCTATGAGAGTTGTAACGAAATGGTAAAGAAATGTGTAAGATTGGTCAATGAAAATGAAAGTGGCTGTTGTGAGATGGACATGTCGCCTTTCTTTCAAACTATGACTAGTGATGTTATTTCTCGAACTGCTTTTGGAAGTAGTTATGAAGAAGGTCAACAAATATTCCAACTCCAATCTGAACAAGTTCTTCTTACCCTCAAGGTCCTTCGTTCTGTTTACATCCCAGGTTGGAGGTAATTAGCTTGAAAAAATTAATTCTTAAAATTAAAATTGCTATCAAGTTTAAATTCCTAGTAAATTATGTTAAAAATAACAGTTTTATTATACTCACTTTGATTGCATCTTGCTTTTGTCTGTTTAGATTTGTACCAACTAAGTTGAACAGGAGATTGAAAGAAATTGAGAAAGAAATACAAGTGTTGGTGAGAGGAATCATTCACAAAAGGGAGAAGGCTAGCAAAGCAAGAGAGGCCCCAAGTGGTGATCTATTAGATATACTGTTGGAATCCAATCGCAGAGAAATCAAAGACAGTGGCGACAATAAAGACATGGGAATGAGCATTGAAGATGTCATAAAGGAATGTAAATTGTTCTACGTAGCAGGACAAGAGACAATATCTGGTCTCCTTAATTGGACAATTGTGTTACTATGCAAGCATCCCAACTGGCAATCTCGAGCAAGAGAAGAAGTCTTCCAAGTATTCGGCAATCAAACACCTGATTATGATGGCTTAAATCGTCTCAAACTGGTAGAATTATATGAATATGATGTTTTAGATTCATTTCATTCAAAATTATTATTAACAAGTCAACGATATTTGTGCTTGTGTACTAGGTAAGTATGATATTGTATGAGGTTCTAAGGTTATACCCTTCAACTCCTGTGTTGACGAGGGTCGTGGCAAAAGATACAAAACTTGGAAATCTGAGATTACCAGTTGGAACTCGAGTTGGGATTCCAGTAATTATGATACAACAGGATTCTCAATTATGGGGAGAAGATGCGAAGGAGTTCAAGCCACAAAGATTTTCTGAAGGAATCTCTAAAGCAACCAAGAACCAAGGTTCATATGTTCCATTTGCTTGGGGTCCAAGGATATGCCCAGGCCAAAATTTTGCTTTGCTTGAAGCAAAAATGGCTTTGTCCTTAATTCTCCAAAACTTCTCTTTTGAGCTTTCTCCATCTTATGCTCATGCTCCTTTTTCGGTTTTGACCCTTCGTCCTCAGCATGGCACCCATGTCATTTTACGGAAGCTCTAGAATTATTGGTTAAAAGGTCCATCATGTTACACTCTTAGAAGGAATTTTATCCTTATGCATATGTATCTATCTATTTATATATGTAGGTCATGAGAATATGTGTTTATATGCTTTCTGTATAGTCGTTGAATGATTATCCTATTATTCAGATTATACAATGTTAGCTGCTTCTAGATGGCTCTGTTAGCAAGTTTTAATTTTGCTGTCTACTGAAAAATCACGTTTCTGATGCAAATTTACTAAAGGAGGGAAATAAAGTTTCCTTTGATTGCCTTGGGTAAGTTGAAAGCTTTGGTGCGATGATGAATGAGAGGAGTGTATATATGGTAGGACGTTATGTAATAATCTAAATTTCAAAATACCTCAACACAATGGAATCATCAACATGTATTAAATATTCAATCCAGTTATAACCAAAGGCATATGAGAATACATTCAAATAGTACTGTAAACACACTGATAGAAACAGAGGAAAGATACAGAGGAGAGGGTAAGAGACTAGAGGCAGAGGGAGAGAGGATTCCCAGGAGTGGGACCAGAGAGAGAAGATCATCCAAAATCATCCACACCCCTCCCATAACCAATTTTGTCCCTATTATACTGTCTCCCAAGTCTCAGAATATTCACGTTTTCCATCTCCTCCTCTGGCTGTGCCTGCACATGTGATTGGGGCTCCCTTTTTGGGTCATTTTCTGAGCCCACTTCTTTTGGGATCATGACATTACCTCCCCCATTAAAATGGACCTTGTCCTCAAGGTCCACAAATATATGTTTTAACCACTGATCAACAAAAGAGGCTAAAGAAATCTTCATAAACCGAAATTGTGAACACCTTGAGATGACTATCAAATGGGGAAATTGGGCAGTAACATCTAGATATATGTGGTACCCATTTCTCATCCTGCAGAACACATAGGCGCGGAACCCACTGCAGGACACATCTATGATCCTAAGATATCCTCTTTTCATCATGCTCCAAGTAAGGATAAGCCACGTAGGAGGGTCCAAACTATTCCAAGAAACATAATCATAAAAGGTCCAAGAAACATGATTGCAAATGCATGACTTAACTCCCTCGTGAAAAGTTCCAGAAGTTATAATAGCACTCATAATCAAAATTGCACGAGGAATTCTGCAAGGAAAATCTTTTTGTATACCCCACGCTATAGTAATAAAGCATGTCCCACCATTTAAAGGGAAGTAAGGCATTCTATATGTGGGGTGGCTCATCACTATAATGTCTCCATAGCAAAGAAGCCCATCAACGTTACACAGCAAATATTGGTGCAGAACAAATTCCAATACCCCTTGTATTCTAATAAAAACCAAATATAAAGACCAGCCAAGTAGAATACCTGGGAGATCAGTACCATGATAATCCTTCTCTGCCACTACAATTGGTTCCAAACCAAATCTGATCTCTAGCTCTCCAAGTCTGTTTCTGATCCTCTCAATATTCTCAACATCAAATACTTGATGATAACTAACATCAACTAGAGCAACATGAACGACAACCATTTTGCCGAACTGCTTTACAAAAAAATTTGTCACTGAATTTCCAGACAAAAATTCCCTCATTCCCTTCGTACCACTGTCATAAGGGATTTGTTTTTCTGCAGTTTTCATCACATCTTGTAAACCCTCTCTATAAAATTTTCCCTGCCCTCCAAACCCCATTACCTTTGGGTTTGGGAATTCTTCAATGGCAACAGAAATATGCCCATGCCATATTTGGTGTGGACGGTATTCTAATAATTCTTGATATTTAGTATCTTCCTCATCTCTCTCGTTAGTTTTCCATATAAGAAAACATGCAAACATTACACTAGCACTGCCACTGATAAACAAGACATCCATATTGACTCCTATGCTAAAATCTTTTGACCTTATAACTGATCCCTTAAGAAATAAAGATGAAGGCAAATTTGTAGTCACCAAAGCATCACCAATTGAGAAATCCGAATTACTTAAGCTCCAACTCAAAATTTGATGGTTCCCCACTGCTTGCCCTGTTGCCCCGTAGAATTCCATATACATCCCACCCAAAATGCCATATATAGCCCAAGAACCCGCAGCATGCAGAGACAACCAAGTAAACGAGTTTATGTCCACCCCCACATGATTATAATTATGGAAATCATTAATCTATTGGCTCCTAAGCACGTCCAATTCACCATCAAAAATATGGTTATTGAGATTACCATTATTAGTGATATTAAAGAGACTCAAACACTGGGTCGAGCTTACTTTCGTTATTCTTATCTCTGAAAAACATGTCCCAACACAGGAAAGGACATGTGGCCACGGAGTAGTAATCTTGCATTTGACCTCTGATAATGAACTCCAATGGAAACCATTGTGCACATCTGATTGGAGCGTAGTTTGTGTGTAGTATCCTATACCAGGATCAAACATCCTTGTGCGCGTCAACCTGTTGATCAAAGCAATGAGAGACGCTTCCTCCGTGAGTATTGCTATCGGAGGCAAGAGCTCCCCAAGTGGATTGTTCTCTTGTCCGACAACTGCTTGCAGATGGAGAAGGCTGATTGCATTAATAGGGTAGCTAAAGAATATGGAGGGTTGGGCCCAGTCATTAAAGTTGTGCGCTGCCTGTAAGTAATAAAATACAGGAATCAGAAGGCTCTCTTCATTCTCTCTGGAGATTGCCTGGATTCGAGCGACCTGGTAAGTTGTATCGAAGCTCATAACGTCGAAGTTGATAGGGTTAGTAATTGCCGGATCGTCGGTAGCCATCATGTGATGGTCTATCTCATCACTTTGTTCAGGATTAGGTTCATAGTTTGTTGACCATAGAACTTCAACCTTATCGGGACACAGGGAAGACTGATGAATATCAGATGCTTGGGAGAGAGAACTCTGCGAAGGCTTCATTTCTGGTTGTAAAGAGGATTCGTGGGTTGGCAATGAGTGCACTGTAGAGCTTGGACTCTGAGAGGGTGGAAGATCATTGATTAATCCCCTCCGTTTCAACACCGCTTCAATTCGATCCAAGCGAGAGAAATCCTTCATGGCAACACTGTTAGCTTCATTTTGAACAATAGAATCATCCTCATCAGATTCAATGGTACCGTTAAGTTTAGAATTTAACCATTCCAGTTTCGAAATAATACGATCCATCTTCGTAATAATCTTAGAAAAACTGTCCGATACTTGCTCCGTCATAACAGTCCCTTTCTTGATTGCAGCTTCAGGCCGGTCCTGTTCATCAGACTTGCCGGCTAATATGGAGGGAGTCACTCTCAATGAAAGCACCATTTGTAATAATCTAAATTTCAAAATACCTCAACACAATGGAATCATCAACATGTATTAAATATTCAATCCAGTTATAACCAAAGGCATATGAGAATACATTCGAATAGTACTGTAAACACACCGATAGAAACAGAGAAAAGATACAGAGGAGAGGGTAAGAGACTAGAGGCAGAGGGAGAGAGGATTCCCAGGAGTGGGACCAGAGAGAGAAGATCATCCAAAATCATCCACACCCCTCCCATAACCAATTTTGTCCCTATTATACTGTCTCCCAAGTCTCAGAATATTCACGTTTTCCATCTCCTCCTTTTTGGGTCATTTTCTGAGCCCACTTCTTTTGGGATCATGACACGTTATCCCTGGTCTGAAGTTGGGACCTGGTTTTCCTCCCTTTTTTGTCGTTTTTTGTTTTTTTTGTTTTGCCAACGCCACCTGGTTATCCCACTATGTACCAGCTGTTGATATTTTCTCGCTTATGATTAATATGCAAGTCAAGCTCTATATGCTTGGTTTTGGCATGGAGGAAAGGATTGGCTTCAAGGGCTACAAATTTGTGCTAGGAATTTACTGAAACCTGCAAGATCATCTGAAAAGGAAGATGCCATGGGCAAGTCAAGGCCTTCATTTCAGATTCTTTGTCCCCTGTGAGCCCAATATTATCAGCGTACACCAGCAATTTATTCTAAAATATACTGTCAGTAAGATTTTATATACCCGATAATGTGTAAATGAAATTTTATATACATATTTAAAATTCACACGAACCTTTCATCCATTTAATTGGATAACTGACGTATGAGAGAAATGCAGAGAATTAGAGACGGAGGGGGAAAAAAGAAAAGAAAGAAGGGGGCCGGCAAGGAATCTTACGGCGAAAGTAATGATGGAATTTTATTCTCGGACATGAAATATTCCAAAACTGTGCAATGCACTGTCAGCACTCTAATCCATATTAAAAAGATAATTATTCAGCTTGGATAAAAGCAGCTAGTTTTATAAATGGCTTGGGACAGACACCAAGATTGATTCTGATGGATGCGGAGCAAATAACATGCCCCAAGGACACATATGATTGATACAAATTCTATGTATCAAATCATATCTAAGTCATTCCCACAAGCCATTTTCACTTTTGGAATACCTATATATAAGTACCAATCAAATCGTTCTGCAGGCTTATATACGCTTAAGGACGACAGGAGGATGAAGGAAATTGGTAGTACGGTGGAAGTTTCAGTGAAGGGTATAATTTAGAAGGAGAAAGCCATGAAGGCAGGTAAAACCACGAAAAATGACCTTCTTGACCCATGAAACTTGGAAATTTGATAGTACCAGTGGGCATGCAGGTTCTCATACCAATACTTTTTGGCCTCACCATGGCGGAGATTTGGGATGATGATAAGAATGAGTTCAGTTTCGTTCTCAATCTGAGCTGTATAGCTTCAATTGTTAAAACCCATTTGAGGCAGAGACAGAGTACCCTGTTTCGAACTTAGTTGCGTTGGCTACATCAGCAGTCCTCTCTGTTTTTCTGGCCTTTTGACCTCTTTATTTATTGATAATTTAATGCAGAAATTATCTTAAGATCTCATGGAAAAAATTTAATTATAAAAAAAAATCATAAGAGAACATTATAGACTTCATAGTTATTTCTCATTATTATTTGTTGTTAACTTGTTATGAGTTTTTTGATCAATTATATTTTTTTTTAACCATGTACTCTATTTGCCCCTTTTATAAGAGAATCTTTCTCATGATGATGTTTCTATCCCCAAGTATAAGGAAAAAAATATTTTTTTGTCTAAAATTCCAAACTAATTTTTTTTATTTTTACCCCTATGAAATATAAGTCATTTATTATCTCTCTACAATAAGTTTTTACTCATTATCTCTCATTTACTCTCCTACAAATAATTGTAAAATTGGAAAGATATGTGGGCATTTTTTTTTTAACAAAAGAAATATGTGTGCATCTTACACGTCTATTATTTTAAATAGTGTAATTTTGATAGTTGTTTCTTATAATAAGGGAGAAAAGGAATAATAATTTTTCCTAATATAATATAATATAAAATTAAACAAACTAAAAAAATATTGTACGTAAAATCGTTTTTCATGAGGAAGGGCAATACAAAACAGAAGAGGTTACATATTTGACCACGAAGAATCTAAATCCTAATTAATGCCATAGGAGTCAGAGATTAACTAAACGTTAGTTTGAAGTTGAGCAATTATTAACGCGTTTCATTATTTTAAAATATAATGATCGAATTGAACTTTAATTGCAGCTTGTTCAAGTAATAATTTGGAGTTAATTACAAAATAAAGCATCACGACGGATCATGAATTGGTGATATAAGTGTGACATGTAGAATTTGTCAATTTTTGGCAATAAATTAAGTGTCATGCCCTTTGGATTAATATTCTACTTATCTAAGTTGAATCTTTTCAGATTCTTCTTATCTATATGATGGCTCTGGTCTCTAATAATTAAGCCAATAATGTGGGGAAAAGGCAAAAATATATTATTGGTCTTCTTACATTATATAAGATACTCCTCTGGTCCTTAATATATGACCCAATTCTTGAGTTGGTTTTGGTTCTAAATATAAAATCTATTTTTTATATTTATTAATTTTTTATAAATTACCCTTATAGATATTCTCTCAACCATAATCAAATTAGTTTAATGGGTCTTATATTAAGAACTGGAGGAGTATTTCAGTTTGATCTTTTAATTTAATAAAGTGGTTTTTCAAGTTTATTCTGATCCTAATACCGTTCCCAAAGTTGATGATTTTTGTGCCGATATTATTGTTTTAAGAAATTATTAAAGTGATATTTTATGTAAATTTTAAAAAATAAAAACACATTTTTACCGTCTAAAAGATTAACTGCCAAAAGCTTTTCATGGTGCACTTAAAAAACTAGCTGCCTCGTTCTCGTGCTAACTTGCATGCGCTAGACAAATAATGGTTGCTGATAAGCGTTGTTTTCAAAAATTTATAACCAGTCATATAAATGATGGCTATTGCCTATAAGCTCTTTTATGGGTCCTTTAGTTTATTTTTCTTACAAAAAAGGGTGAAATATTAGTAGGAAGTAGGTAGGTTCAAAAGAGGAAAAAAACATTTATTGGATAATAATAAAAAACAAATAAATACTAAGGGGTTAAAATTTTTAATGCAATTAATTATGAGTTCACATGCATTGAAAACCACTTCTTGGAAAATCCAAACATGGTAGAGTATTAAATAAATACAAGAATAGAAGGTAAATATAAATATATTTTTTTAAAACCAACATAAAATGGGAAAATCAGTAATGCGAACATGGCATCCAAATGGCGGAATGTCCGATTCATCCATTTATCTATTGCTCATTTTGCTTCGCTTGAAAATTTTTATTCTTGTAATAGTGTTTTTATTCTTTAAAATAAGATTTCAAAGATCAAAACCAGCTAGTTTTAAATTTTACTTTGAGACTGAAATTAAAATGAAATCAAATTTTAAAGACTAAAAATGACATTAACCTAAATTAAAAATCAAAATAGTGTTGATTAATAATTTTTTTATTGGTAAAAAGACCACATTTTTTCACTCTCAAAAGAAAGGCATTAACTCAAATTTAAAACCCATTACCAAAATCGGAAAATGTACAAAGCCAGACAATTTCTATCTGTCTAAACATGCAAGCCTCGTGTCATTCATGCAGACAAGAAACGGTCGAGTTATTTACTTATATTCATCTTCTGCTTCTTCCTCCTTTCACCCTCCATTCTCAGTTTCTTGGGGAAAAAAAATCAAACCAGAATTTCCAGACCCTATTCACTTCAGAAAAAATGACTAGGATCAGATCGAGATCCCTGGCCAGAGCTGCACATCAGGAGGCTGATTTCATCAGCCAACTCCCTGATGAAGCTTTGTCCTTCATTATTTCTAAGCTTCCGATAGACGAAGCTATCAGGACAAGCGTGCTTTCAAAAAGATGGAGGAGATTATGGCGTTTCACTCCCCATCTTGAGATTGACGGGAAGCGAATGATAATGCCTTTAGCTCAAAGAGAAAACCCATTAGAAGCACAGGATCCTTATTCACAACTTAGTAGGGCCTTGAATCGAGGTCTCACGCGCTATGGTCTGAGGATTTCTGTCATTTTGATTCGTCACTCTGGTGATTTACCGAGCTGTCGATTCATCCATTTTCCATATAGTATTGCTCGAGAGGAAGTGGTGTGCTGGGTTAAACTGGCAAAGTTTAAAAAAGTGAAAAATTTAAGCCTAGAATGTGAGTTTTTTGACATGGGAACAATCGAAAATGTTCTTGACATTTATGAAGCTGTTGAGAGGAGATCAAAACCTGATTTCCCTCCGGGGATTTTCTCAGGTTTGTTTTCGCTCCAGTTGATTCACTATACACTGAGTAGTCCAGAACCATTTGTGGGATGTGAAAATCTCAAAACCTTGATTCTGAAGAATATTTACATAGACGATGAAACCCTAGAAGGAATTCTGGAGAACTGTCAGGGGTTGGAGAATTTTAGTCTCCTTGAGTCTTATGGGTTTGGAAAACTTCAAATCCATAATCCCAATTTGAAGGTCTTGCAACTGAGTGTATTAGAACTTGATGAAATAGTTGTTTTTGCTGAGAGGCTTGAGGTTTTACTATTTGATTCTCTAGCTTATCCTGGGAGTTTGAAAATTTATTCTCCAAGCCTAAGGGTTATCCATTCTTACAGCAACTCGATGCTTGGACAAATGTTTGCATTGTCTGCAGGGAAACAAGTTCTCAAAGCTTCCGAACTTCTTGGTAATTATCGTCATTTTTGGGTAAGTTTTCTTTGAATTATTAGTGTTGTGATGTCCCTATTTTAAGTATACTGTTGGTGGCGCTAATTAACAGTGTTTTCATTTTCACTTTGTAGGATTCTAGGAGCAATTTTTTCCTGAGTTTGTCAAAGTTCTCCATTGACATGGATTTAAATGATGTACAAGATTGTCGTTTGATTTCAACCTTCATGAAATTATGCACCCGTCTTGAAACTCTTGAAATTACGTTACCGGTATGTGACATTAATTAACTTCACTAGCTAGCTCGCTCTCAATTTCTGTTGTGTTGAACTATGATTATTGCACATGTAAGGTTATGAATTTACCCTATCTAGCTAGTCTGTTTTCCAATATATATGCCACTTAATATTGCATATTCATTGAATGTAAATTTCCATTATATATAGTCCACACTTGGTCGCTTTTACTACACATGAGGGTCCTCTAATGTCTCTCTGAAAGCACTATTTTATATACATCATTTGAATTGGGTCAATTAACCAGAGAAAGTTATGCCCTGAGAAAAGACTCAATCCAACAACTGTAATGTTGTTAGAATTATCCAGGCATGGGTTCGATTCCTGAATTTTAAGGAAGGTATGTATTGTGGGGAGGAAGAAAGAGACTTTCAGGAATCAGGGTAGTCATTTACTATTTGCAAGGTCAAACAAGCTAGGGACCAGTCAGATTTGACATATAGAATTTGCCAAAGCCTTAATGCCTCAATGGCACCAAAAGCAGCTCAAGAATGGGAGAGGTTATGGTGAGTGCAAAGTCTGGGAAGGTCATGGAGTACTATGTATAAGTTTTCTTTCCTGTGGAAAAAGTAGGCGTGTGTGTGTGTGTGTAAAATTCAAAATAAAAAAGAAAGAGTTCAAACTAGCGCTTTCAAATAGAAATAGTTATGCCCTCGCCAATAGACACGCACCTTGCTAATTACAATTTTTTCTGTTTTACAGGTTCACAATGATATGACCAATAGAGGTATTTACTGGGATCTTCGGGTTGCTTGTAATTGTGTCCATGACCAGTTGAAGTTTGTGTATCTCAGGGGTTTCAAAGGAAATAATCAAGAATTTGAATTCTTAAAGCACATAATAACAAAGGGTAGGAAATTGGTGAGAATTACAATTATATGCAGGCAACCAATAGAAGAAGAAAGACTGCTGACTCTTAGCAATGCTTCCCCAAAACTTTCCATCGTTTTGAAGCTCAAAATACACAGTGCTGAACTTGAGCTCCATGAGATCCAAAACAGGGCGCTAATAAGTTATAATTAATTCTTAAGTGATAATATGTGTTCAGTACAATGAGTATGATTATAATTTCTGACTTTGTAATGCTCCATTTAGTAGGTGGATAATAAAAATGCCCTTGGTTATGGGTAACCAAGTGTCTAATCTGTTAGCCTTTGAACACTTGTGAATTTGTGAGTGGAAATTATGTCATACATGCAAGGATGCCTTTACAGTAACTTCATTTGTTACTTACCTTTGATATTTTAAAATGATAAAAGGAAAAACAGTATTTTCTTGATGAGACGACCATAACCTTGTTGGTAGTGTTCTTATAATGTTATTGGAATTTCTGTTGACAAATTTTACGCCTTCGTCAGTACCAAATATGTCAGCAAAACTTATGTCGCCTTTTTAGTGGGAATAATGGCATTTCGACCTCTTACTAAGGAATATTAATACTTTAGTTCCTTGAACTCATGATTCTTTTTTTGGTATGATGTGTTAATAATTTCCTTTTTCTTAAGCAGGGATAGATTAAATGGCTAGCGGTTCCCTTCCAAAACTTCGTCTCAAGCCTACTACGTAGTATTATTCAACCTGAATTATCCCAAGGTTTAATTTCATCGTGGGCGTCATGTTGCACATTCAAAATTCATTAATCATTATCTTAAAAAAAAAAAAATTTCACAAGGAACCTATCTATCATTTTCATCCAATGACAGCTAACTAAGTAAAGGTGTGTTCAGATCCAAAAAAAGAAAAGGTCAAAGATTGCAAGGCCACTCCAACTAATTTATTTATTATTTGAAAAAATTATAAGAAACGGGGAAGATTGGTAAGTGAAAGCGAATGGGGTTGTTGGGAGATATATGTCACGCCCTATCCTTTTTATAACTAGTTCTTTTTTTTTTTTTAACATTTGATACTACTTCTGACCTTTAATATCAGAGCAAATTGATTGATTTGAGTATATTAAAGAAGTTTGTCAAGTTAGTTATTTGTAATAATTTAGTATTGTCTCTCCTAGAATATCCTTACTAATCATATGTATTAGCTAAAACTACCATTTAATAAAACCTTTAACATGTGACTATTACAAGAACTACTTAAAAAAAATGAACAAATACGAGATACAAAATTAATTAAATTTTATATTTATAACCAATTTGAATGTCAAATTAGTTTTTACATTAAGAACCAGAAGTAATACAAAGCAATCAAAATAGATGGGTAGACCTTGGAGCATTTAGCCATTTTAGGAGTATTTGTGCAATGTATAGGAGGAATATCAACCATGGTAAAGTTCATGTTTTTATATACATATACATACATACATACACACACATATATATAAATAAAAGTTGAGCCACAGTTTAACCATATTGTGAGGGAGGGGGGCATGTTAATTGTTGCCGCCCTTGCGTGTCTTACGATAGTTTGTGAATTTTTTAACCGATTAATGAAATAAACTAGCCCAATTATTGTTGATCACAGCGTAGATGATATCCATACGTAGACTCTGAGAAAGGATTGGATATTAATATAAACTTTAGTCCTTTTCGATTCCTTTCATGAGATGTTATCCCAAAGATTCGACAAAAGCAAAACTCCAAAATACATATAGTCGCACGTTTTTTCTTGGCAAAACAGATGACTTTCTCATATACAAACACATTTGAGTGATGTCAATTGACTAGGACTTTTGACATATAAATTATCAAAATTCGGAAGGGCATTTCGCTGCTCGAATATATAAAATAACATTTCAAGATTGTTCTCTTCAAACCTCAAATCACCAAGATCGATCTCTCAACACGTGAAGCACAGAGAGTTAGACATGTTTGAAGCTTCAGTATCAGCATTATTATTATTGGTGGCCACTGCAGCAGTAATAACAGTGATAAGATGGGGATGGAAGATGGTGAAGAGGGTGTGGCTGAACCCTAAGAGGCTGGAAAGGGAACTCAGAAAACAAAACCTTAAAGCCAATCCTTATAGATTATGGTTTGGAGATTTGAAGGAAATGGTTCAGATGCAAGAACAAGTTACATCCATACCCATGTCTTCTCATTCCCACGATCTACCCCCCTATGTCGTCCCTTTTGTCCACCACTTGGTCAACAAATATGGTCTGATAATCTCTCTCTCTCTCTCTCTCTCTATATATATATATATATATATCATTTTTCTTGTTTATATTTATTTGAGCTTGCTTCAAGAATTAGCTAGTAACAGTTATAGTGCAGGTAAGAATTCATTTATGTGGTTTGGAACGACACCAAGGGTGATTCTGATGGACCCAGAGCAAGTAAAGGAGGCGTTTAACAGGAACTATGACTTCCCCAGGCCTGAAGCAATTCCTATTGTTAAGTATATGGCCACTGGTGTTGCAAACTATGAAGACGAAAAGTGGGCTAAACATAGAAAGATCATCAATCCTGCATTCCATTCTGAACAATTGAAGGTTCCTTACTAAATTCTCTTCTTGATTGAAATGAATGACTATCTCTCTGTTAATTGTGGTTTAATTAAAGTTGTGCATGCAGATTATAGAAAAATTAAGTATTGTATGTTGAGAGTGTCTCATTTTGATACTCATTTTGCCGCAGGCTCTGATGCCAAGCTTTTCCCAAAGCTGCAATGAGATGATAAGGAAATGGGAAGATATGTTGTCTTCTTCTTCAGATGGAACATGTGAAATGGATGTACGGCCCTGGCTTAAGAATTTCACAGAGGATGCTATTTCTCGTACAGCTTTTGGAAGCAACTATGAAGAAGGCAGAAAAATTTTCCAACTTCTCTCGGAGCTAGGCGATCTTATAATGAAGAATGTAATCAGATATCACAACCCACTGTGGAGGTAAGATCAGTACTCTATCTAACTCTATCTACTTGGAAGAATATTTTATGTTGAACCTGATAACCACTCGCTGAGCCACTCACTTTCCTTCGTATTATGCAAGGACTAACCAATGAACACTGATATGAACACAGAATGATACGATAAAAATAGATTTTTTTTTTTTTGGTTGAAGTAAACATAAAAAGCGATAGCCAACTTTCGAGCAGACCTTTTTTAGCTTCATGGTGCTGATGATATGAATCTGCAGTGTAGTATACGCTAAGGAGAAAAGGAGGATGAAGGAAATTAATAGAATGTTGGAAGCTTCTCTGATGGGTATAATTGAGAAGAAGGAGAAAGCTATGAAGTTAGCTGAAGCCGCCAATAAGAGTGACCTACTTGGCATAATTCTAGAATCCAATCACAAGGATATTAAAGAACGAGGGAACAAGAACAACAACGTTGGGTTGAGTATGAAAGATGTGATCGAGGAATGCAAGTTGTTCTATTTTGCAGGCCAAGAAACCTCTTCGTCCATGCTTGCTTGGACGATGATGCTGTTGGGTAAGTACCCTGATTGGCAAGTACGTGCAAGGGAAGAAGTCCTACGAGTCTTTGGCAACCAAACTCCAGATCATGATGGGTTAAGTCGCCTCAAGATTGTAAGAATATCTCCTCTGCTCCGGTCATTAATATTGAAACTAGTTGGGAGACCAGATTTTATCATAAATATAAAATTTTAATCCACTTTATTTCTTATATTTATCATTTTTGTCCAAATAAATTTACCTACTGATGTATAATTTAATGTTGTACACAGAAGTGCTTTAGGGAGATTATATTATATTTGTTATAATTAACTGATTTATTTGATTTTTTTTAATCTATTTAAATTAATTAAATAGTTTTTATATTAAGAAATGACGCGTTTTGAATCATGTACTTTGCTACTACAGTTGACCATGATCTTGTACGAGGTTTTGAGGTTATACCCGCCGGCAGGATGGTTGACACGGTGTCCTAAAAGGGACATGAAACTTGGGAATTTGTTAGTACCAGCTGGGGTGCAAGTTCTGCTACCAATTCTTATGCTTCACCATGACAAAGGAATTTGGGGTGATGACGCTGGTGAGTTCAAACCAGAGAGATTTTCCGAAGGAATTTCAAAGGCAGGGAAAGGTGCTTCCTCCGCTGCATTTTTCCCGTTTGGATGGGGTCCTCGGATTTGCATTGGATTAAACTTTGCCTTATTAGAGGCTAAGATGGTCTTATCACTCATACTCCAGCGCTTCTGCTTTGAGCTCTCCCCAACATATTCTCATGCCCCTCACTACAATCTCACCATTCAGCCACGACATGGGGTTCATATTATTCTGCATAAACTATAGGATTTTATATTTCATATTGTGGTGCGTAGTTTATTAGGAAAGTTTTATTAGTTACATATAAGTGAACGACGGAAGTGTCATCTATGTACATTGTTATATATGTCAACAGAAATTTAAGATATACCACTGTGTTTTTATATATTATCCTCCACAAATTAACCTAAAAAGTCTTACTTATTATAATACTATCTTCGATGCTAATTATAAAGCTTTATTTATAATATTACTTTATCATTCACGACCTTTTAAACGCGTTCATGTTTACGTCGTAATGTTTCTTTACGATGGTCGGTACGTAAATTGTCATTACTAGCCGACATTTTAAGCTCTTTTTCTTTTGAAGAAAAATGAATAATGGGGAATTGACCACAGGCATGATTATTTATTTATATTTAATAAAACATTTTCTCATTTTGAGATGTGCTTGGAGTGACGTTGCTCACCTCAAAATCCACACTTCCCCCTCGTGAAATGGTTTTTTTTTTTTATATTTAAATTTTTGGAAAGGGGTTGAGCTCACCCACGATCCAAGGGCAGGGCGAAATCTCCCTTCATCCTAGGTCATACCAATGTTGGGCTGGGCGAGCCGTCCCCCTCATGAAATGGTTCTGCATTGGTTAGAGCCTGTTTGGTTAAGTGGTAGGATTTCAAATAAATCTGTTTAAATACAAATAAGTGATTATAAAGTATGTTTGTCTTGTTTGGATAATTTTTATAAAATCCTGATAAATCGTGATTTTATCCTTTGACCACACTTTTAGGATAAACGATAAGAAGTAGCTTATGTGTTTGGAAAATCCCGATCAATTTTCAGCAACTAAATTTTTTCCAGTCTATCCTCCCATACTCTTCCAAAAATCTCTCCTCAAATATTAACTTTATGTTCCTTTTAGTAATTATACGTCCATAAGCAATAATAAATGAAAACCAAATATAATCACAATTCTTAAAATTACTTACCAAAAAAAATCCAAACAGAAATCACGATTAACTGTTGTTACTTATAACCAGTGTCATTTACAAAATTCACGATTATCTAAAATCACAGTTGTTCACTGCTTATCCAAACGGGCACTTACACCATTAAAAACGCAATTTTACTGGAATTATTGGACAGGTAATTAAATCTGTCAACCAATTATTGTTTATGAGTGAAGTTAAACTTCCCTTAATTGTCGCTTTGGGGTTACTTCAAAAATTAACCGAATTAATGCAATATAGTGCAAAACTCGGGTCGTTTCACTTTGAGGAGCAGAAAACGAAATTAAATCCTAGTAAATGAATGCAAGTAACCTAAACTATAAAAAGAGATTTTTGATTTTGAAAAGCTGTTAATTAAATACTACGAATCAAATTGAAATTAAAATACTTTTTTTTTGTTTTTATATAAAAGCGATTAAAATGAATGGAGATTAAAGAAATGAAAATGAGACACACAAATAACACTGATAAAAATCAATCCTCCAATTCAACAACGCATGCAATCATCACTCTAAAAGATGTGGGAGTTAAAAACAATGAATTAAGAATTATAATTAAGCTTTTAATCCAACAACCGAGCCACCTCGAGTTGCCACAAAATATTTTCCTAAAATCCCAACTTACTAACTGCAACCAGAATAGTAAAATGGGATTAAGGATGCTAAAAACCAATGCTTAATTAGAACTCTTAAATCCAAAATAACAGAATTAAAGCTAGCAAGAGACTATATGATCCAAAATTCTAAGCCACCTTAGAAAATCACAATATATTAATTCCAAAATCAATACAGATGTCATAACCACAACATTATAATTGAGATCAAAACTATAAACAGCCCAATGTCAAATACTAAGCAATAATTCAGTCACAATAATCTACAAATATAATCAAATTAAGCAATACAATTATCCCAACAATCAGAAAAACTATCCTAAGACCTAGGAATTGTTAAACAATTATTGAGTAAGAAATTAAAGCAACTAGAACTCCCCCTTAAAGATCCAAGCTCCTGCCATTATTGTTGAATCGGAGAATTATTAAGCTCTAGCCATGGATTGCCATAAGAAATGACACAATCAGTATTTTGCTACAGGATCCCATGGAAGAACGCAGGCGTCGTCGACTCGTGCTCGCTGGTGTTCAGCTTCCGCCGCGCCCAGCTCGTCAGCGTCTTCTGTTGCGTTCGGCGTCTTCTATTGCCTCGCGTGTGCCTTGCTCTTCGGATGAAGGTGATTCGGCGTCGTGTGTGTGTTAGTTTCTATTTCAGCGCCGCCACCCCTGTTTCGTGTGTGTGTTCCGTGCCGCCACCCGCTTCTCTGTTTTGTTCTTTTTCCTTCGGCGTCCCCCGTCTCCAATGAAGAAGAAGATTAATTGAATATTAGGTTGGGGGAGGAGGTGCGCACCGTTTTGCTCTCTTTTTGTTTTTTTTTGTTTTGTTTTTATTTTTTTATTTTTTTATATTTCTTTATTTTTTTATTTTCATTTTTATTTCTTCCAAAAACCTGCAAGCAAAATGCAAGGATAAGGTAGCATTAATTGTCCTCAAAAATCAATTAGTCACAATTAAACCAAAATATGACAATTTTGCCCCTATAAAATAATAATTCAAAATAAAATAAATTAAATCAATTAAGGCAAAAAGGGACCAATTAAGCTGACAAAACTCATATAAAAGATACCAAAATATATAAAAAATAATTGAGTTTGTCAATGAGTCATTAGTTTAAAATGTAGTTGAATCCATATAAAACTAATATAATCATGATTAAAAATAATATAATATAATTAGAGGATATAAAAATATTTATAAATAATATCTAAATAAAAAAGCTGCCATTAATTTATAAGTAAATAGAAATATTCCCTTATAATAAATAACATATAATACAAACAAAATAAAATTATTAAAACACAAATCTGACCAACCATTACTTAACTTAGAATAATGTCGTTTTATGACTTTATAATTAAATTGGTCAACCTGCTTGAAACTCGTGACCAAACCAATTAAGATACTTCTCGGTGCTTAGAGGACCCAATTGTTGAGTTGGTTTTAGTCTTAAATATAAAACTCATTTATTATATTTATAAAATTTTTCTAAATTACGCCTATAGATTCTCCCTCAACTATAATCAAGTAAAAGAGGAAGAAGGGGTATTAAGAAAGAAGGCTATGGTGTTTTAGGAAAAACGTGTTACATTTATTATAATTAACTAACTTACCGAACTTTCTTAATATAATCAAATTAGTTAAATGTGTCTTATATTAAAGACTAGAGGAGTACTAATTACTCGATTCATTGGTAGTCTAATGATTGACTTCGGTTAAATTTTAATACCATACACGCTTGTTCCATCAACATATAAAAATATTAACAAGAGGAAGGTTGTAATAAAAATTAAATGTTCTCAAACTGACCTTTTAATATAATTGCTGATACATTAATGATGGTATATCCTCAAAACGTTGCATATACATTAAAAAGCCATGTACATTATGGACGAAAAAAATCATGTTCAATGAATACTGCTTTTGACCAAAACCAGACATGGTATTAAGAAAACACAAGGCCAGACAGTGAATCCAAGTATATCCACTTCATTAATACACACATACTTTTCTGGTCCTATTTATAAGGTATTGAGAGAAATTTTTGTATGGATATACAATTGTACCCTTTATTTATTATTATGTTGACTTTGTTTATATGAGGTATAATATATACTCCTCCGATCCAAAATATATATAAAGGTCTTATATTTAGGATCGAAAGAGTATTAAATAAAGTTATAAAGTTGTTAGATTTTAAATGAGAGCTTATAGAGTTTAAGATTTTTCTTTATTTGTGTAAAACATGTTAGAAGTGACTTATAAATAGAACTATAAGAGTATAATCATAATTAATAATTCATGAATCTTAATTAATCAGAATAAATGTACACTTAGTTCTAGAGAATATGGTAAAATAATGACAAGATAATACTTACATCAAATTTTTTATATCTATTATGTCAAGTTCTTCTACGTCACATATGACCATGTATTCTATTTTTAAAATATTAGCATTTAATAACATTTAGTTATAAATCCATATAAAATAAAAAAGGACACATGATTATATATAATTGGAGTACTTGACGTTATTGATACAAGGAATTTGACCTAAATTTTTTCCCCATAATGATCTATATCAAAAATTGCAAGGAAGTGTTAGGGAAGAATTTATTATTTTTTAAATGAATTTGCTAATAAAATCATTCATGTATGGAAGTAACAGAAAAATGGTTTTAAGAAAAATGTTTTCTGATCACAGTTAAAAGAAAGCCATTAACTCAAAATTTTAAACCAATTACCAAAACCAGAAATTAAGGGTATTAGGACAGACAACTTGCTTCTGTCTGGACGCAACCCTCGTGTCATTCATGCAGAAAGATAACGGACAAGTTAATTGCGTTATATAGTCAAACTCCTCTTTCTTCTTCCTCTCACACCTCCACTCCCAAAGCTCTCCTTTCACTTCCAAACCCCGAATTTCTGAACAAACTTCATCAGCCCACCAAAATGATTATGACCAGATCAAGAACCAAGGCCAAGCTCGCCGCTGCTGATGAAAGGCGTGACTACATAAGCCAGCTTCCAGATGAAATCTTGTGCCTTATCATTTCTCTTCTTTCAATCGACGAAATTGCAAGGACCAGTGTCCTTTCAAAGAGATGGAGGGGACTTTGGCGATTCATCTCTACCCATCTTGAGTTTGACGGAAGATGTATGATTTTGCCCTTAGCTCAAAGACTGTACCCTGAAGAAGTTCTTAGGAATGCCTTCTGCAGAAGAATCGTGAGGTATGGTCTGGCGATCTCTACCGTTTTGCTTCGTCTCTCTACTGATTTGCACAGCTGCCGAATCTTCCATTTCCCATATAGTATTTACTGTGAGGAAGTTGTGACCTGGCTCAGACTTTTAAAGAGAAGGAATGTGAAATTTTTAAGCCTAGAGAGTGATGTTTTTGACATAGGAACAACCCGGCTTATCCTTTTAAGCGAACATGAGAGATTGTTGAAACCTAATTTTCCACCGGGGATTTTCTCGGGATTGTATTCACTCCAGCTCGTTCACTACGATCTGCGTACTTCAAAACCATTCGAGGGATGCGAGAATCTGAAAACCTTGATTATGAGGGAAGTGAATATCGATGATACTACATTGAATGAAATTTTGAAGAACTGTCAGCGTTTGGAGAATCTTTGTCTGGATCAGTGTACCGCTGGTGGGTATTTAAAACTTGAAATCCATAATCCCAATTTGAGGGTTTTGCAGCTGTATGCTACGAAAATTGAGAAATTAGTTCTTGTTGCTGAGAAGCTCGAAGTTTTGGTCTTTGATACTTTGATTGATCCGAGGATTATGGAACTTTATTCCCTAAACCTGAGGGCTATCCATTGTTACACCCACTCGATGGTCGGATCAGTGACGGCTTACATTGAAGGGAGGTACCTTCTCAAGGCTTACGATCTTCTTGGCTACTTCCGTTGGTATTGGGTAAGTTAAATTAAATAACAGTGCTTCTATGATGTCTCTCTGTTTTGTACTATATTATATATATGATGCTGCTAATTTTAACCATGTCTTCATTTTCACTTTGTAGGGTTCTGAGAGCAATATTTTGCTGACTTTGTCAAAAATTTCAATTGATATAGACCTGAATGATGCAATAGAGTGTCACTTATTTGTATGCTTCATGAGATTATGCACTCGTCTGGAAACTCTTGAAATAACTTTACCGGTATGTGACATCAAGTTTCCTCTCCATTTTATTGTGTTCAGTTTGTTCGTTGCACCCTGTAAACCCTTGAAAGGGATTGCCTTAAGGTTTCTACTTAACTCTAGGTTATTGTCAAATTTAGCCATATAACATTGCATATTCACTTGAAAGCAAACGTTTGCATATTATAGTTCACTCCCATTGGTGGCTTATACTAAGATGTCTATCTAGCCTCTATCTTATTGTCTTTACAAGGTTCAGCAAGAGATTAGAGTGAAATGAAATCAAAAGATAACGTTAGTGTGTGTGACTAATATGCTGCCTTGACAAGCCCTTCTAATTAAGGGGTCAAATATAATGAAACATATATTTAGAGTTTGTGATTAGGTAGTATATATGCACTGACTTACACCTTATTAGCAAATTTTTGATGTAATAATTGTTGTCCCGTTTCAAAATTCTTTTTTATGTTAAGTAGACTGTGAGCTCATAATTTACAGAGTCTAAAATCATAAGGGATATTGCTTATAACTTGTAAATAGGACTGTAAACTCTTACGAAGTGTATATAGATGTGGATATATTTTTCTTTCTTCATGATTGCGTTATACATGCTTATGATCAGAGTGTGCATTATTATATTGGTATGTATCTGTACATCAATGAACAAAAATGAAAAATCTGTTCAGCAAATATGTTACTTTATAACTTGTTTCTGCAATTTACAGGCCGTTCCCGATGGAAATATGATTGATAGATATAGTTACTGGGAACGTCAACGTGCTTGTGATCCTATCAAAAACCAGTTGAAGTTTGTCTACTTGAGGGGATTCAGAGGGAATACCCAAGAGTATGAATTTTTGAAACTTATCATAACAAAAGGTCGGAAGTTGAAGAGAGTTACTGTTATATGTAGGCAAAAGATCAATGCAAAGAAGCTCATGGCTCTGAAAAAGGCTTCCCCTAATGTTGCCGTCATCTTGGAGTTCAAAATACATAGAGATCTAGATGAGACCACTGAGCTTCAACGCAGGGAGATCATAAAATACAAGTAATTCTCAACAAGTCAGTATATGTTCTCATCAAGAGCTTCCAGCCATATGTGTCGACTGGTGTCATAATGTGTAGAAACTCATATAAGTACTTGGTACAATGACTTTGAATAATGATTTTCCGGGTTTGTGACAAGTGCTGGTTAATTAATTTGTTTGTGTTTGAGATGCTAATAGCATGTGAATTTTATTACTACTGCGTTATGCAAAAATTTTCAGTTAATGTTTACTTCATCTTTTTATCTAATCTAAATCTGAAATAAAAGCAGATAGTTATTTTCTCATAATTAATTTCTGAGTTTAATACTGTAATTATTCATTCTGCCATATCAAAACCTTGTGCAAAAGAGGTTAGGCAAATAAGAATATATCAAGACACTTCCTTCTAGAAATGTTTCCTCTTTACATATATCCATTAACTCGTCTGCCTAAAATACAAAGACATGTTGGCAAACTACAAAAGGAAAATATTAGCAAGATATTTTTAATATAATAACTCAGAATCGATCTGGCGTCAATGCAAGTAATATATATATATATATATATATATATATATATAATCCCGCAAAATGTTGCATACACACACACGCATAGACAAAAACTAAGTACGTTGTGTTAAAAAAAAAAAAACATGTGTATATGCTGAAGACCGATTTTGGCCAAAATCATTACATAGTATATATTAAGAAAGCACAAGATTATATCCTAGATAGTGGATATGAATATCCACTTTACTGATCCAATAATATATTTTGCCGCTAATAGTATCTTAGCTTCAAAACACAAAATGTCGTAGTAGAACAGAAATTACAAACTTCTAACATGATTATTTCACCAGTCACTTTAAACGAATGGTTTGTGTTATTGTTACTGTTCATAATTTTTTTCCCATTTGTATTGAAACAAACGCAAAACGAAACACGCCTTTCTTTTTTTTCCCCCATGATGATCAATAAATCAATAAAATTAGACCATATTAAGCTGTTTTAAAAATAAATAAATAACGGGGAATGGAACTTTAGGCAAAATTATTTTTTATTTAATAGAATTTTTTCCTTTTGGATATATGCCGAAATCGTGCGCATTTCACAATTTATTTATGAATTTACAGCTGCTGCCTGCTCATCTTGGCAAACCAGAAAAAGTGAAAATAGGAAGGTTCAGGGAAAAAAAGCTAAAAAGAAACAAATAGTTAAATACTTTGAACCAAATATTTTTAATATAATTACTCAGAATCTGGTACATTAATGCAAGTATATCCTCAAGAAAATGAAGAAAACCATGTATACATTGTGTACCCAAAAGAGTTGCATGTATATTGAAAACTGTTTCTGAACCAGAACCGGACATGGTATTTTTTAAAAAAAAAAAATACAATGTCAGATGATGAATATCTACTATATTAATCTATATAAAAGAGAATTAGATAGTCTTAATTAATAATTCCTGATTTTAAATTAATTAGAATGAATGTGCACTCACTTCAGAAAAGATACAATGATATACATCAGAAATTGCAGGGAAGTGTTTATTACTCTTCCAATCCTTAATATAAGACCCATTTAACTAATTTGGCTAGATTAAAGAAGTTAGGTAAGTTAGTTAATTATAAGAAAAGTGACGTATTTTTCTCAAAATATCATAATCATCTTTCTTAATACCCCATCTCCCTCTTCTATTTGATTATGGTTGAGAGAGTATCTATATGGATAATTTAGAGAAAATTGATAAATATAAGAAATGGGTCTTATATTTAGGACCAAAACCAACTCAAGAATTGGGTCCTATATTAAGGACCAGATGAGTATTATTTTTTTTAATGAACTTTGCAAACAGAAAAAAAATTCACTCGTACAAGTAACAGAAAAATATATTGTTTTGAATAAAAAAAAATCTGATCACTCTTAAAAGCAAACATTTAACTCAAATTTTAAACCAATTACCAAAACCAGAAAATATAATTAATGGTATGACCACAGACAATTTGCAGCTGTCTAGATGCAACCCTCAATTCATTCATGAACAGAAAGATAACGGACAAGTTAATTGCTTTATAAAGTCAACTTCTCCTTTCTTCTTCTTCTCACACTCTCCCATTCTCAAAGCTCTCTCTTCTGGACTTTCACTTCAACCCAGAATTTCTAGACTCTCTTCTCACCACTCCACCAAAATGATTATGACCAGATCAAGAACCAAGGCCAGGCAGATTGATTTCATAAGCCAACTCCCAGATGAAATCTTGTGCCTCATCCTTTCTCTTCTTCCAATCGACGAACTTGCAAGGACGAATGTTCTTTCAAAGAGATGGAGGGGATTGTGGCGATCCATCAATACCCATCTTGAGTTTGAAGCGAGACGCATGATTATGCCCTTAGCTCAAAGAGAAGACCCTTACGAAGCACTTCGTCCCTATTCAGAACTTGGTAAACTCTTGAATCGTCGCATGGATCTCCATGGTCTAACGATTGCTTCCTTTTTGTTTTTTCACTCTGGTGACTTGCAAAGTTGTCGGTTCATCCATTTTCCATATAGTATCCTCCATGAGCACGTCGTCACCTGGCTTGGATTTATAAGGCCAAAGAATGTGCAAAATGTAAGCATAGAGTGTGAGCTTTATAACATAGGAACAAACCAAAACTGTCTTCGACATTTACCACCTTCTGAGAGATTTTCAAAACCTAATTTTCCAACGGGGATTTTCTCGGGATTCTGTTCACTTCAGCTCATTCACTACGATCTGCGTACTTCAAAACCGTTTGAGGGATGCGAGAATGTGATGAAAACCTTGATTCTGAAGAATGTGGACATCGATGATGAAACCCTCGATGGAATTTTGAAGAACTGTAAAGGGTTGGAGAATATATGTCTCTTTGAGTGTTCTGGGTTTAGCAACTTTGAAATTCAAAATCCCAATCTGAAGGTTTTGCAACTGATTGCTTTGGTCCTTGAAAAAATACTTGTTTTTGCTGAGAGGCTTGAAGTTTTTCTCCTTGATACTATCACTTCTCCGGGAAGTATGAAACTTTATACCCCAAGCCTTAGGGTTATCCATTGTTACAACCACTCAACATTGGGATCAGTACTTGCTTTAGATCAAGAGAGAACCGTCCTCAAGGCTTTCAGTCTTCTTTTCAACTTCCGTTATTATTGGGTAAGCTAAATCGTAGTTCTGTGACGTCTCTCTGTTTTGCATATATTAATTTTGTGTGGTCGGTGCTAATTAATTAACCAAGTCTTCATTTTCTTCACTTTGTAGGATTCCGGGAGCAATATTTTGTTGACTTTGTCCAAACTTTCAATTGATATGGACCTGAATGATGCAGTACAGTGCATTTTATTTACAGCTTTCTTGAGATCATGCACTTGTCTGGAAACTCTTGAAATAACTTTACCGGTATGTGATGATATCAAGTTTCCTCTCGATTCTATTATGTTCAATTTGTTCATTTTACCTATAAACTCATGAAAGAGAGTGCCTCGAGGTTTCTACTTAACCCTATCTTGGTGTCCATTGTGCCTTATAACATTGCATATTCATTTAAAAGCAAACTTTAATATATTATACATAATCCACTCTAATTGGTGGGTTATATTATAGCCAACGTAACATCTTGTCTTTACAAGGTTAAGCAAGAGATTAGAGTGAAACTAGAAACATAATGTTTGGGTCTATGTGGTTAAGTAAAAAATAATGTTATAGCTTTTGGAATTGTGTAAGTCTTAATAATCCAACGACTGATGTTAGAATCATTGGTATACGAGTATGATTCTAAAAAGACAACTTATGTGGAAGGAATGTCTTGCGGGGGTGGGGAAGAGATATTTTCTGTGCAACCATTTACTACTTTTAGAAAGGCCTCGATTAAAGTCAAATGTATGAATCGACTGTAGACTCATAATTTATAATGAGTCTGACCGATGCTATTTATGACATATAAATAGTACTGCAACTTTTTATAAATTTTATAGACTGTCCAGATTACTGTATTATGATTCTGATCAGAGAGTGCGCTTATTATATAACTCTTTTCTGTTCTACAGGTTATTCCTAGTGATAATTTTATGGACGGATCTAGTTACTGGAATTTCGAAAATGCTTGTGACTGTGTCCAAAACCAGCTGAAGTTTGTATATTTGAGAGGATTCAAAGGCAAAAATGAAGAATTTGCATTCTTAAGGTTCATCATAGCAGAAGGCAGGAAGTTGGAGAGGATTACTATAATATGCAGCGAAGCAACTATCGATGAACAAAGGCTTATGGCTATTAGAAGTGCTTCTCCAAATCTCTCAATAATCTTGAAGTTCAAAATACGTAGTGCTGTACAAGAGATCGATGAACTTCAAGGCAGAGCGCTGATAAGTTATAAATAGTTCTCAGGTTCTGGGTTTGTTACTAAATGTTATCTACATCTCAGTTCGTATGTAGTAGTTTGTGTGTTTGAAATGGTGATAGTCACCTAAAAAACCCTATTTGAAATATATATTGTTATTTATGTGTTTCGCTGCTTTAGTTGTGCATTTTGGGTGGTATATATTATGCAAACAATTGTTCAATTAATGCTAAATTTATCATATCTGCTAGTCTAAACCTAAATTAAATAGAAGTATCTAGTCATTTCCTTGATAATTTATGAGTTTTAGTGCTGCTCATCTTGACGAATTCAAAAAGAAATAAGTACTTTGGGGCCAATATTTTAATTTTATACAGTTATTTTGATAGAATTTGCTGCACAAATTTTATATATACATACACATACATATATTAAATTGTAGATACTGCTAATAGCAGAAAGTTACTAATGAGATCAAACTCACGATTTTTTACTTATACAAGAGCTTTCATACAATAATACCATTAGCTTTATACTATCCTCAGTTCTAAATATAAAATTAGTTTGTAGTATAATTTCTGATTCTAAATATAAGATTTGATATAATTTGTATTATAAAGTAGATCTTATATTTAGAACAAGAGGATATTATAATTAAAAATTTTGCATACTTGAAGGACCTTTTGCTTGGAAACAAACTTATAACACTTTTCCCCTTTACCTATCAAATGTATGTTTGCCTCTTTCTTAACGTTTCTTTTCACATGTTTTTTCGTTTACTTTGATATAAACGTAAAATCAAAGATGCTTTTATCGATGTAAGGTTGAACCGTTTTCTTATAGTGGTCAGCAAAATGTGACTAAAGGCCCACGTACAGTTTAATTAAACTCATATTTTCTCTCTTTATTTCTGTTTTTTTAAATTTTTTTGAATGATGGAGGAGATAACTTAAGCTGTCTAATTATTTTTATCCTTGATATAAATTCTTTTCCATTTTTATACAACGACGAAATTATGCGCTCGCTTGACGAGGAAACAAACTTGGGGTCCACTCTCCAAAATCTATGTTGTATCATGTGAATTCATCACATAATAAAACATGGTTCTTGGAGGTGGCGTTAACGTTAACGTAACCATTTGTTCAATTAACTTTAACTCCATATATACATAATCTAATATAAATATAAGGCTAAATTAATTAAATAAAAGCATATCAGAGTAATTTCCTCAATAATTAACTAATTAATGAGTCTTAGCGCTGCTGATCATCTTGGCAAATCAAAAAAGGGAAGCATTAGTAAGAGCAAGGTTCAAATAATAAAAACAAAATATTTTTTTGGGTGTGTATAATTCATAGAAAACAAGTTTAGGATCTAGTATTTTTAATACATTCATTCTGACCAAATCCTGTGCATTAATTTCTCATACATAAATAATAAGAAGACCATGTACCCAGTGTAATAGGAAAAACAATGTACTTTGAAACCCGCCTTTTGTTAAAACCAGACACATTTTTCTTAAACACGGGGCCAGATGATCACTAATTTGTATAAAATAAAATCAGATATCTTAATCAGTAATTACTGGATTTTACTTAACTAGAATGAATAAAATCATATATACAGGGTAAGTATGTTAGAAAAGAAATAAATATCTTTTTCAAGGACCTTTTTAGTAAAATTACTCACAGAAGGAACAGAAAATATTTGGTTTGGAAAAAAAAAAAAAAAGACGAGGATTTTCTGATCCTTCTCAGAAGAAAAAGATAATTAGCTCATTGAATTTAAAACCAATTAATAAAACCAGAAATGAATAGTATTAAGACAGACAATATATTACTGTATCAGTCCACATGCGACCCCCATCTCATTCATACACAAAGATAACGGGCAGATTGATTTATATATAATTAGCTGCTCTTTCTTCTTCCCTCACTCTCCAATCTCAGAACTTGTTTTCTCTCCAAACCTTCTCTGAGAGAAAAACCAACTCAAACGCAGAATTTCTTGGCACACACTTCACTCCCCAAAAAATGTCTATGACTGGATCATCATCATCAACAACCCAGCCCAACCTGGCTTCTGAAAACCCAGATATCATAAGCCAACTCCCAGATGATCTCTTGTGCCTCATTATCTGCGTTCTTCCTATAGATGAAGCCGTGAGAACCAGTGTGCTTGCAAAAAGATGGAGGGGACTATGGCGATTCAATACACATCTTGAGATTGTAGGGGAGGCGTATGATTATGCCCTTAGCTCAAAAACAAAACCCTGAAGAAGCCAATGATCCTCATTCCACTCTTAGTCATGTCATGAACATAAGCCTCGTGTTATGGCCCGACGATCTCTTCTATTTTGGTTAGTCACTCTAGTGATTTGCATAGTTGCCGATTCACCCATTTTACATATAGTATCCTTTGTGAGGAAGTTGTGACCTGCTTAATATATGCAAGGGGAAAGAATGTGAAAAATTTAAGCCTAGAGTCTTCGTTTTTTGACGTAGGAACCAACCAAAATTGTCTTAAACAATTACCAGGTCCTGAGAGACTTTCCAAACCTAATTTTCCAACGGGGATTTTCTCGGGGTTTTGTTCACTCCAGCTCATGTACTACACACTGCGTACTTCAAATCCATTTGAGGGATGTGAGAATCTGATGAAAACTTTGATTCTGAAGGGTGTGAATATTGATGATGAAACTCTCGATGCGATTCTGAAGAACTGTAGGGGGTTGGAGAATATTTGTCTCCTTGAGTGTTATGGGTTTAGCAAGTTTGAAATCCATAATCCCAATTTGAAAGTTCTGCAACTGAATGCTTTGATCCTTGCAAAAATAGTCGTTTTTGCTGAGAGGCTTGAAGTTTTACTCCTTGATACTATCATTTCCCCCCATCGTATGAAAATTTATTCTTTAAGCCTTAGGGTTATCCATTGTTACAACCAGGCGATATTTGGATCAAAGCTTTCTTCAGCTTCAAGGAGACCCGTTCTCCATGCCAGCCACCTTCTTTGTCATTACCAGCTTTTTTCGGTAAGTTAATGAAATAACTAGACTGTCGTTATGTCTTTCTGTTTCTGTAAATTTTGTGCGGTGTGGTGCTAAGTGTGTCTTCTTTTCCACTTTTTGTAGGGTTCTAGGAGCAATATTTTGCAGACTTTGTCAAAACTTTGAATTGATTTGGACCTAAATGATGTACGAGTGTGTTCAAATGATGTGTTTCTTGAGTATATGCACCGTTCTGGAAACTCCTGAAATCACTTTACCGGTATGCTATCAAAGTGTGCAATGATATAAATATACAACCATGAAAAAAATCTGTTCAACGAATATGATAATTTATAACTTATTTCTGTTTTTACAGGCCATTGTTGAAGGATTGAAATATATGCGTAGTTTCTGGGAGCGTCAAGATGCCTATGATTACGTCGAGAACCAATTAAAGTTCGTTTCCTTGAGAGGTTTCAAGGTCTACGATCAAGAATTTGAATTCTTAAAGTACATTGTTACAAATGGAAACAAACTAGAGAGGATTACGATTATATGTAGCCAGGACATTTACACAGAAAGGGTGACGACTCTGACAAGTGCAAACCCTAATCTTAGAATCGTCTTCAAGTTTCAAACACAAGATGCTGATGAAGAGCTCGAAGAACTTCAAGAAAGGGAACTGATAAATTATAAATAAATAATTCTCAGCAAGGCCGATGATGTTCAAGTGCGTGCTTGCAGTTGTGTCAATGGGCGTCACAATTTAATTTGAAGCAATAATGCGTGTTTGAAAGACTTTCTGGCTATTTATTGTTTGTTTAGCTTGTGACTTCTTTTAACTATGCGAAGTTCTTCCCCCTTTTTTTTTTCACTTTGTTTGTTAAGTGCTTATTTTCTCTCATTTTCTAATATTGTTCGTTTACTAAAAGTTTCTCTTGTTGTCATCGCTTAATTTTTTAACTTCGATCCACTCAATATTTATAGGAAAAAATAAATCGGGTTATATTCGTGTTCGCATGATATATAATAATTTACTACCCACCATCAGGATGAATCCAAATGATAATTTACTCCGCAAGTCCTATGAAATCCACGATTTTTTTTAATAGGCAAAGGTATTTTTTTATTAGAGACAATCCTGTAACACATCACCTAATAAGAATTCTAACTTTAGTGCACCGCATTGTGGAGTTAACCCTTTCTATTAGATCTAACTCTGTTTTGGTTGCCATCGATAATTTTGACAATCCTATAGGTAATGTCAATCAAATTGACTTTTGTTTTTTATAATTAAGGTAAATATATATAATTTAAAATACATATATTTATAGTATTTTTAAATCACTCTAGTTCCCATCGACAAATTAATATTTCAGTTGTCGGTGTGCCAAAATGAAATTATTTCTATTTTTGCTATCTCAACGTAATTAATTTAGATATAAACATCTCAAAAGTGAACAGCGAGAGAGAAGATCAATTCCTAGAACCAAAAAAAAAAAAAAAAACAAGAAGAAGAAGAACCTGCTTTGGCCGGCATGAAGGCTTTCTGATAATTCAATAATACAACTTGTTCTCTTTCACTTGCTCTTTTCTCTACTGTGAGATTCTTACATATACAAAAACATATATATATACATACACTCTCTCTCTCTCACATAAGCAGAGGAGGAGGGGGAAGGAGAGAAAGAGATCTATGATGGAAGCATCAGAAATAACAGGAGTGGTAGGTGCAATAATAGGAGTGATAATAGTGATAAGATGGGGTTGGAAGATGACGATGTGGTTATGGGTAAATCCAAAGAGGCTAGAGACAGCTCTGAGACGTCAAGGTCTTGAGGCTGATCCATATAAATTCTGGGTCGGTGACTTAATCAGAATGGTTAAGATGCAGCAACAAGCCAAATCCTTGGCCCTGCCAATTCATTCCCATGACTTGGTTCCTCATGTCTTCTCCTTTGTCCACTACGTAGTCAATAAACATGGTAGGACTTTTCCCCTCACTTTCTCTGTTAATTCTCATTTTAATTTGTTAGGAATTATGTATATGTATGCTTTCCAAATGAATCCTTTACTAGTCATAGATAACATGACCTGCTATATACCACATTCTGTCTTAATTATAAGACTTCTTTTATAGTATACAAATGAGATCTTATAAATAAAACCAGAGATAATATATATTTATTAATTATGATGGGTTACCCTTGACCTTTCACTTAATAGATTAAAATTTTAAGATGGGATTGTTTTTGAAATTAGGTAATCAAGAGTAATACAAGATTTTTCAGACATGATTCTATCCATATTCTGGATTGAAAAATCTTAGCTTAAATGATTACTTTTTTGTACCAAAAAAAATTAATTTTATAAATTAAAATAAAATTATTCATATGATTTTTCCTTAACTTTTGAATTGAAATAATTTTTAAAGACTAATTAATTAAAGATGTCATCTGCATATTATTGGTTATTTGTATAGGTAACATCAAAATAATGGCCTTGTAACCTACGTATAAAAACTTTCCTGTAAGTAGGAAGTTGTGGGTTCATTTCCATTTATAATTTCACGCTGTTAGTATTTACACATCTAATAAAAAAAATCAAATTATATAAAAAAAATAAAAGTTTGTAACATTTCAAATCAAGAATATATTTCTTAATTAAAATAATGCTGTCCACGCAAGTCATAATGAACACACAAACATAGAAAAGTTAGAAATCATAAATAGAAAATTAATTTCTTTCCAATTGAAGCGCAGGTAAGAATTCTTTCATGTGGTGGGGACCTACGCCAAGGTTAGTCATTATGGATCCTGCACTGATAAAAGATATGTTCAACAGAAACTACGACTTCATAAAACCTCCCATGATTCCTATTACCCAATATATATCCAGTGGACTTGCATTCTATGATGGCGACAAGTGGGCTAAACACAGAAAAATTGTCAACCCAGCATTCAATTTGGAACACTTGAAGGTTACTCACTTACTGTCATTCCAAATCCCACTGCGCTAACACATCTACTTTTATAGATTAATGGCTGATGTACAATCGGAATCTTAATTTCTTCAACATCTCTCTACAGGCTGTGATTCCAATCGTTTTCCAAAGTTGCAATGATATGATGAAGAAATGGGAGAACATGTTGTCCCCAACAGATGAAACTTGTGAAGTGGATGTGTGGCCCTGGCTTAAGAATTTGACAAGGGAAGTGATTTCTCGAGCAGCATTTGGAAGTAGCTACGAAGAAGGCAAACAAATATTCAATCTTCTGACAGAACAAGCAGAACTTGTAATGAGTAATGTACAGAAACATCACATTCCATTGTGGAGGTAATTACTAAGTCTGGTATGCATTATCATCAATTGGAGATAAAGTACTGATGAAATGTTTTTGTAGGTTTGTACCATCTAAGGAGAACAAGAGGATGAAGGAAATTCATAGAAATGTGGAAGCTACCCTAGAGTACATTATCAACAAAAAGGAGGAAGCCATGAAGGCAGGTGAAACCACAAAGGATAATTTACTGGGCATGCTTTTAGAATCCAATCACAAGGAGATTGAGGAACAAGGGAACAAGAAGAACGTTGGGTTGAGTATGAAAGATGTGATTGATGAATGCAAGTTGTTCTACATAGCAGGCCAAGAAACCACTTCAGCTTTACTGGTGTGGACTATGATGCTACTGAGTAAGTATCCTGATTGGCAAGGACGTGCGAGGGAAGAAGTCCTGCGAGTCTTTGGCAACGAAAGACCAGACTTTGATGCACTGAGTCGCCTTAAGATTGTAAGCACGTTTGTTTGTGTGCCATACATAGTATTTTTTTTATTTTTTATCAAAACATGAAAAAATGTATACCACTATTGAACCACAAACATGTATATATTTAAAACGAAATTTGCTATTACAGGTAACAATGATCCTGTACGAGGTTTTGAGATTATATCCACCAATAGTAGGGGTAGACCGATATGTTGAAAAAGACATGAAACTTGGGAAATTTTTCGTTCCTGGAGGGGTACAGATTTGCATACCAATACTTATGATGCACCATGACCAACAGTTGTGGGGAGATGATGCCAAAGAGTTCAAACCAGACAGATTTTCTGAAGGAATCTCAAAGGCATCAAAATGTACTCCTGTTGCCTTCTTTGCATTCGGAGGGGGTCCTCGAATCTGCATCGGGCAGAACTTTGCATTGGTGGAAGCGAAAATGGCGTTGTCTTTGATTCTACAACGTTTCTCCTTTGAGCTTTCCCCAGCATATTCTCATGCTCTCACTACTGTCGCCACTCTGCAGCCTCAACATGGTGTTCAAGTCATTCTGCATAAATTGTAATGAATTATCATATTCAAGTACGAGTTCACCAACTGTCGTTATTTGGTTTGTGTATTATTTCAGAGCAACCCATATCTACTATGTTAATAAAAGTAAATGAATGTAGTTATACTTCTGCAAACGCTTCTGGCACATCTAGGCATTGAAATACTAAGCAAAGAATCACTTCGAACTCCTCCCCTGTTTTGGAGCTCAAAAAATGGTGGAGGGTTTTGAAATGGCGAACATTTGTCGATTTAAAATAAAACATAATATTTACTTATTACACAAAGAATATAAAACAATTTATCAAAAATACAATTACCTCTTCAAAAAAATTTAGTAATGCCGGAGATGATGATATTGACCATGCGTATCCAAAATGGGGGAAAATTTCATAAAATGGAAGCAAATAGTACAGCAACAAAGAAATAAAAGTAATATATTTCTCTTAGATTGAATTGGGAAGAGGTCAGAAATTAAACCAAAATAAATAAATGAATCCAATGCCCCTATCAGAGGGGGATGGAGGAGGTTTTAGAAATTGGTTCATGTGAAGGAGAATATACAATATTGGTGGGATCCAAAAAAGACACGTGACTTGTGATCATTTAAGAAAGGAAAAATGATATTGAGGTCCCACACAAGCAAATATCCAGCAAAAAAGTCCCCTCAAATCTGATAATTATTTTAAAGTCCCAAAGGGACTTGGCTGCAATTTTCAGAAACTTAAAAAGAGTTTCTCATCCTAGCATGGCAAAAACAAAAGATGCTGAGTTTTCTGCACAATGTGGCTCGGCTATGGTTGAGAGAGAGGACGTAGAGAAAGAAGGAAGCAGCCATTCATAATGAAGTATCTTCCCATTACCATTAGTAAACTCCAAAGAGCTTTCATTTGAATCTCCACAAATCTTCAGATCTGGAACCTTCTTTCCTCTCCTCTTCTACAACATTTTTCTTAACAGATTGATTGTGTTTGGGAATGGAAATTTAGAAAATCGTTTTTGCCTTTGGTATTGCAAAGTTTTTGTTTTTGGTCTAAGATGAGCAAGTTAATCAATGAAAAAGCTGTGTTTTTGGTTGGTGTGCATTGGTGATTTAAGTTGGGTTTGTAAGATGATCATGGGTGCTCTGTTTTTGGATATATTGTGGGTGGTTTTGCTCTGTTTTGATACAGTTTAGTGGCAAAGAAAGAAAAGATAAAGATTAGGATGAGTAGAAACCCTTAGTATGAAATGGGATATTGTGTTGTCAATGTATGCCATGACAGTTGTCAATGTTGATGCTTCACTTGTTAATGACAGCTGCGTGATTCTTGATGCAGGTTTATATTATTTATGGCAAGTACATCTGGAAAGCATCTATTTTGCTTTGTTCATATTAGGAGAAATTTATAAATGATAGAGAAGATGATATAAGATATGTAGGAGGTAGTGTAAGAACAATAAATATAAAGCACAGTGCCACTATTGACAAGTCACAATACCACCATTGACAAGGGATAGCCACCATTAACAAGCAATAGTAAATGATATCATATACCTTTAAATCACATTTTTCTCAGACTTATATCTGTAGGTACGTTGACAAGCGATAGTGCAACCAATGACAATTGATATTGTCACCATTAACAAGTGATAGTGTAATTATTGACATATTCTTTTATAATTGTATATTAGTAATAATAGACTTTTAATAATGATTATATATGACAATATAACCACAACGTAATATGTCAATGTGATTGAAAATATCATATCATGCTAAAAGAGGTTATGTAACTTGAATTCACATTATTGACAACTTACATCAGCAAATTAATTGACAAGTCATACTGCAATAATTGACAAGTCATAACAGGTCTATTGACAATGTAGAGTGCATCTAATTACAACTGAAATGACAGCAGAATCAAACATGCTAGTTCATAGCCAACTTTCATTTACACCTTCATAGACATGAAACTACACCTACTTCACAACCCATCCCAACAAAAACATAGGGGTTACATATAATTACCAAAGTAATTATTGGTGTGTATCTATTTACAAAAAATTCCATTCACACCCATTTATAAAATATTCCATTCACATCCATAAACAAAAAATAGCTGACTTCCATATGTTCTTAGCTGGGATTTGGTTTCTTGCATGTCTTAGCAGTGTGTCCAGACTTTTTGCATCTTCCACAATGATAAACCTTCTTATTTTGGAATTGAGATTCTATCATATTAGTTTTTGGCCTCCCTGGAGGCCTTCTAGTTATGGGTAGATGCAAGAATGTTTGGATCAGTATATGAGTCATAGTAGGTGTTGGAATCATTTCAACAGCACAAGAAATTGATGGTGGCTCTCTAATCTCATCAAACAAAGTAGGTGGAAACATAGACAATCCATTTACACCTCCAAATAATTGATCAATCCTGTAGGAAATAACAAGTCAGGGTGCATGTATTGACAAGTTGGTAGCAAGACAGTAAGAACTGACATACCAAGAAATAACAATAGCATATTTGTTCAACTAAACTTATATATCTTGCCCCTCCATTGTATTATCCTTTGTTGCTTCTATATGGTCCTTATTTCCATTCTCTTCTACATATATATGACCAGTTCCTTCATTAAACCTTATCAAATGTTCTACCCCATCATCATCTACTAACTCCACAAATGTTTTCCTTTTATCAAACATAACTGAAAATTTCAAAAGAAATGAGCTACTTTCTTTTCCAATATATAATTGATGATATAATTTCCTTCAATTCTTCATAACTTGTGCCCTCCTTTATACTTGTTGTTCTTATACTACTTCTCACATATCTCATATCATCTTCTCCATCATTTATAAATTTCACCCTATATGAACAAAGCAAAATAGATGCTTTCCAAATATACTCGCCATCAATAATATTAACCTGCATCAAGAATCATGCAGCTGTCATTGACAAGTGAAGCATCAACATAGACAACTATCATGGCATATATTGACAACTATCAAAGCCTGATTGACAACACAATATCTCATTTCATACTAAGGGTTTCTATATATCCATACTAACCTTCATCTTTTTCTTCCTTTGCCACTAAACTGTGTCAAAATAGAGCAAAACCACCTGCAAGATACCGAAAAACAGAGCATCCATGATCATCCTACAAGCCCAACTTAAATTACCAACACACACCAACCAAAAACACAGCTTTTTTATTAATTAACTTGTTCATCTTAAATAAAAACAAAGCTTTGTAGTGCTAAAGGCAAAAATGATTTTCTGAATTCCCATTCTCAAACACAATCAATCTGTCAAGAAAAATGTTGTAGGAGAGGAGATGAGAGGAAAGAAAGTTCTAGACCTGAAGATTTGTGGATATTCAAATGAAAGCTCTTTAGAGTTCACTAATGGTAACGAGGAGGATACTTCATTATCAATGGTTGCTTCCTTCTTTCTCCACATCCTCTCTCTCAACCATAGCAGAGCTACACTACGCGAGAAACTCAGCATCTTTTGTTTTTGCCATGCTAGGGCAAAAAAGTTTTTTTAAGTTTCTAAAAGTTTCAGCCAAGTCCCTTTGGGACTTTAAAAGAATTATCAGATTTGAGGGAACTTTTTTACTGTATATTTGCTTGTGTGAAACCTCAATGTCATTTTCCCTTTAAGAAATGTGGTTCCTTTGCATGGTACTGTTAGCAGTAACCAAATGGAATCTCAACAACATGAAAAGCAATGATATATATGAGGAGAGGGGCTAATGAGAAGTGTGCGGATGATTTTTGTTCACATCTCGGGAATTTCTCTTTCATTCTGTGGCTTTCTTCTGCTTTCCCTCCTCTTCGTATCTTCTTTTTCCCCCTGTTTTCTGTCAATTTGCCTTACAATGCTATTTGAACGTATTTCAAATGTCTATAGTTGTCACAAATTGGACGGAATATTTAATACACACCCACGTTATTTCATTGTGCTGAGATGTTTCTGATAGAAGTTCATGACAGTTCACCACCAGTTTTGTGGCAGTTGCGGTGATCAGACTTGCATTGCTCTCACTAGAGAGGTCACCGGGGATGGAGGCAGTGGTGAAAGCAAGACTGCGAGAGGGAGGGGGTAAAAATGAGTTTTTGATTTCACTTCCATTCCATGAAGCCCATGAAATTCCTTACCCCACAGGGAATATGGAGATTACCTTTGGCCATTTTGGTGGCATTCTAGCTCCAATCGACACATTAATATTTCAATTGTCCGCGTGTCATAATGCCATCAATTAATTAATTGTTATTTTTGCTATCTCAATGTAACTTATTTAGTTATTTACAATATCCCAAAACACGAGAGAGAGAGAGAGAGAGAGATTCCAAAAAGAAGAGCCGGCGTTGGCCGGCAAGAAGGCTTTCTAATAATATTCAATGTGTTGTCTTTCACTTGCTCTTTTCTCTACTGAGATTGTCATATATATCTATATATGTATGTGTGTCTGTATGTATACAACCCACACCATAAGCACAAAAGCAGACAGAGAGAGAAGGAGGGGGGCAAGGGAGACGGAGAGATATGACTGGAGCATCAACCATAATAGCAGTGGTGGGTGCGATAATAGGAGTGATAACAGTGATAAGATGGGGTTGGAAGATGACGATGTGGCTATGGGTTAATCCAAAGAGGCTACAGACAGCTCTGAGACGTCAAGGTCTTGAGGCTGATGCTTACCGATTCTGGGTTGGTGACTTGATCAGAATGGTTAAGATGCAGCAACAAGCCAAATCCTTGGCCTTGCCAATTCGTTCCCATGACCTGGTCCCTCACGTCTTATCCTTTGTCCACTACATAACCAATAAACACGGTATATCATTCTCTCTTAATTTTGATTTTAACCATCTTAATTAGGTAATTGAGAGCAGTACAAGATTTATGAGATATGATTTTATCCATTATTCTGAATTTAAATAATTGTAGCCTAAAGAATTAATTTTTAAAATTTAAATAAAATTATTCATATGATTTTTTTCCTCTTAACTTCGGAATTGAAATGGTTTTACAGTTAGCTAATTAAATATGTCAACGCGTGTTTCTGAAAGTTATTGTTTGTCTGTATAGGTAAGTGGTAAACATCAAATCGTATATGGAGGAAAAGTCCTCACACGCCAATTCAATACTAGATTTATTAATTAGAAAAAAGCTGTCCATGCAAGTTATATGATACATACAAACATACATATATATATATATATATAATGGATAGAAAAGTAATTTATTTTCAATTGAAGCGCAGGTAAGAATTCATTCATGTGGTTGGGACCTATGCCGAGGTTGATCCTTACGGATCCTCTGCTGATAAAAGATATGTTCAACAGAAACTACGACTTCATAAAACCTAACATGATTCCTATTACCAAATATATATCCACTGGTCTTGCATGCTATGAAGGCGACAAGTGGGCTAAACACAGAAAGATTATCAATCCAGCATTCAATTTACAACAGATGAAGGTTACTCCCTTATTGTCTTACTAAATTAGACAGCACTTACACTTTGTATCTTAGTTACTTCATCATCTCTCTACAGATTCTGCTTCCAATCGTTTGCCAAAGTTGCAATGATATGATCAACAAATGGGAGAATATATTGTCTCCAACGGATGGAACTTGTGAAGTGGATGTATGGCCTTGGCTCAAGAATTTGACAAAGGAAGTGATTTCTCGAGCAGCTTTTGGAAGCAGCTACAAAGAAGGAAGACAAATATTTGATCTCCTAACAGAACAAGCAGAACTAGTAATGAATAATGTACAGAAACATCAAATTCCATTATGGAGGTAATTACCAAGTCTGATATGCATTGAAATGGTAGTGATCTATGATTGTCACTTGTAAGATAAGTACTGATGAAATGTTTTTGTAGGTTTGTACCAACTAAGGAGAACAAGAGGATGAAGGCAATTGATAGAAATGTGGAAGCTACTCTGGAGTACATTATCAACAAAAAGGAGGAAGCCATGAAGGCAGGTGAAACCACACCTAATGATTTACTAGGGATACTTTTAGAATCCAATCTCAAGGAGATTGAGGAACAAGGGAACAAGAAGAACGTTGGGTTGAGTATGAAAGATGTGATTGATGAATGCAAGTTGTTCTACATAGCAGGCCAAGAAACCACTTCAGCCTTACTGGTGTGGACTATGATGCTATTAAGTAAGTATCCTGATTGGCAAGCACGTGCGAGGGAAGAAGTCCTGCGAGTCTTTGGCAACAAAAAACCAGACTTTGATGCACTAAGTCGCCTCAAGATTGTAAGCATGTTTGTTTGTGTGTCATATATAGTATTTTTTTTTATCAAAACATAAAAAATGTATATCACTATTGAGCCGCAAACGTGTATAATTATGAAGTTTGCCATTGCAGGTTACAATGATCCTGTATGAGGTTTTGAGGTTATATCCACCAATAGTACGGGTAGAGCGGTATGTTGAAAAAGACATGAAACTTGGGAACTTGTTAGTTCCCGGCGGAGTACAGATTTGCATACCAATACTTATGATGCACCATGACCAACAGTTGTGGGGAGATGATGCCAAAGAGTTCAAACCAGACAGGTTTTCTGAAGGAATCTCAAAGGCATCAAAAGGTACTCCTGTTGCCTTCTTTGCATTTGGAGGGGGTCCTCGAATCTGCATCGGGCAGAACTTTGCCTTTTTGGAAACTAAAATGGCGTTGTCTTTGATTCTACAATGTTTCTCCTTCGAGCTTTCCCCAACATATTCTCATGCTCTCACTACCGTCATCACTCTTCAGCCTCAACATGGTGTTCAACTCATTCTGCATAAATTGTAATGAATTTATTATATTCAAGTACTATTTCGTGTACCAAATGAGTTCACCGACTGTCTTTATTTGGCTTGTGTATTAGTTCAGAACAATCCATATATACTATGTTAGCATAGTATATGAATTTAATTCTACTCCTCCAAACACTTATGAACACGTCTAGGCATTGAAATACTAGGAGAATAATCCACTTAGAACTCCTCCCCTGTTTTGGACCTCTACGAGAAAATGGTGAGGGAGGCCTCCGAAATGGCGCCCCCGAACCCCCCGCGGGGTTTTTTTTTTTGGGGAGCAGTACGACAAGATCTGGACGGTCCACGTTTATATTTATATTTTTAATGGTAAATTATTTTTATTTTGTAATATGTAATTTTCAGAATTAAAATATTAATAATGCAATATATATAATAGTACTTTAGTCCTTTAACTTTACACAAAGTATTATTTTAGTCTCTTAACTTTAAAAAGTAAACTTTTAGTCATTTAATCCTAGAACCTTAACAAAAAAATGATGATATTGAGCTCTTGAATATCGATAAAACATCACTAAATATTACTGCCCCTGGTCCTTAATATGAGACTTTTGTTTGAATTTTATTTGATCCTAATTATAAGATCCCAATTTATTTTGTCTCTTATATTTGTGTATTTTTTTTCAAGGTAGCCACTCTAATAATGAAAGTTCTAGCCAATAAACTTGATTAATAAGAATATTCTAGAAAAGACAACATCTATTTATTATAAATAACTAATTTAACTTATTTTCTTAATCTCTTCAGATTTTTGTTAAAAAATTTTATATTTGGGGAGTACGTTTTCCCCAATATTCAGAAGACGACGCAAAAGCTGTCATGATACAAAAAGTGAATGTTGTCACGTTTTGTCGGGTGGTGCATAGAGAAAATGCGTCAGGGGTGAGCGTGCGCATTTTCCTTTCTCGTGTAATTACGTCAATACAATGTACATGAATAAAATTACAAATGCTCCGGTCTCTAACATAACATGTAATTAATCAATTAAAAAAATTAATTTTTTGGTCTTTGTAATTTTAATGTGTTTAGAACTCAATTCTTATACTTTGACTCGATACACTTTAGTCCTTATAGTTTTGATGCAGTTATAATTCAGTCTCTGAAATTTGACCCGTTGTAACTCAGTCCCAATAGTTTTACTTATTTTATAATTTAGTTTTTTTTGTTTTTGAAAAAATGAAATTAAATATCTAATAAAAGGAGGAACTAAATTATAAAATGATTAAAAGTATAGGGACTGAGTTGTAACGAGTCAAACTTCATGGACTAAGTTACAACCGAGTCAAAATTATAAGAACTAAGCTACACCAAATTAAAGTATAAGGATTGAGTTACAAATGAGTGAAAACCATAAGAACCAAAAGATTAATTTTTCCTATTTAATTTAAGTTAATTAGTAATATTAGTTAAATTAGTTAATATGATATATCATTGAGGGAATATGAATATAATTAATTTTTTAAAAAAATAATATCTATTTTTTTCATTCCATATAAGTAAGGCGAGGGATAGGTCTCTAGACTCTGCAGTTTTAAGTGTAGACAGTTCGAGTTGTGACACCCTAAAAACAAAAACAAAGAACTGTTGAGCTGTAAATAAAATTTGGGTTAGCTGATTTCTTAAATGATTAAAAGGGAAAAGACAAGATTCTGAGTTATAAATTTATTAAATGGAAAGTAGAGAAATAGTATAATTATATTCGTCTCAATGTTTTTATTATATGTATGTAGGACCTTCGATGAAGATATCATTTGCCAAATACTACTTCCGCTCTGTCCTAATTATAAAATTTTGTTTATAGATTATAAATGAGATCTTATAAAAAGTGAACTTAACACAATTAGTGCAGATGGCATGGAAAAAGTAAATAAAATTATATAAAAAAGGTGACTGAAGTTACTTTCCCCATGAACTCATTAATTTTTAATGTCTCCCGTGCATCGCATGGGGGTGGGGGGAGTAAAAATCTAGTTACTATATATACATAAGCAGACACCATCCAAGCCAAGCAGAGACAGACAAACACTGAGGGTTAGAGAGAGAGAGAGAGAGAGAGAGAGAGGGAAGCATCAGGAATAATAGCAGTGGTGGGTGCAGTTGCAGTAATGGCGGTGATAGGCGGAGGATGGTGGGTTTGGAAGATGGCGAAGTGGGTGTGGGTGGATCCGAAGAAGATGGAGAGGCGTCTGAGAGAGGAAGGTCTTAGGGGCCATCCTTATCGATTCTGGGTGGGTGACCTCACCAGAATGGCCAACATGCAGAAACAAGCTACGTCCAGCCCTTTGCCTTCTCATTCCCATGACGTGGTCCCCTGCGTCTTGCCCTTCGACCACCACTTGGTCACCAGACACGGTGCGCTTTTATTCCTCTCTTTTCACTCTCCTCATTTTCACCATCTCCTCTCAGTTGGTTGATCTTCTTCCCAATTTACATAACCCTTACTCTCTGATAAAATTATTAGAATATCAAGGTTATATATATATATATATATATGTATATATAGGTACATTTACATATGCATACACACTATTTCTCATATTTAACATGAGAATTAGTTCAAATTGAATTTTGTCATAAATGCCTCAAATCTCTCAGATTTAAAATATTTTATCTACAATATTCCTAATAGATCTAATGCATAAGATGAAAGAGAGTAGTTTACGCAGCTTAGAGCAATCAATACATATTTATTATAATTAATTAACTTAGTTAATTTTTTTAATCTTCTCAAATCAGTTACATAGTTTTCATATTAAGAAAAGAATATGAAATATTATATAATTGGAAAAAAAAAATAAACTTGAGTTTAAATTAAAGGTTAAAGGGCGATGTGGAGCACATATGCATTATCTTAACGGACTCTCATGCTCCCGAAACTCTAAATAAATAGTAATACAAAATTTAAAAGATATATTTCTTTGGTCTTATTTATAGAGCAGAAAGAAAAAATCTTTTTTCTTATTTATAAGACAGTAAGAGAAATTTTTTATATGAATGTATAATTTTATCTTTTATTTATTATTGTGTTAATTTTTTTTTACATGAAGCATAATGTATATTCAATATGAATGAATTAAAAAGTTGTTAAATTTTAAATGAGGATTAATAAAATTTAGTGTTTTTTTTAATTTATATAAAACATGTTAGAAGTAATTTATAAATAAGACTAGAAGAGTATATGATTCTATCCATATTTTGAATTTTGATTTAAAAAAATTAGCTTAAAGAATTACTTTTAAAAATATAATAAAATTATTCAATATTGTATACAGCCTGTCTCATGAATTTGTGGTCTACATAAGCCATGATAAACAGGCAAATTGACGAATTGCAAATGAAAATATCAAAGCAGAGAAGAAGCCAATGCTGGCAAAAAGAAGACACGTGCCAAGAAAAAATAGCTTCACGTGGACAAACCTGATGATGATTTGGTCGTTGATGGATATTGATTTGGTTTATTGACAAAGCAACACAGATAACTTGACAGGAACGTTTGGGATCATTAAATAGAAAAATAATCATTTCCTTCCATCCTTATATTCATAAAAAATTTGAACTGCAGGAAAGAATCCCTTCATGTGGTACGGACCGACACCGAGGTTGATCCTTACGGATCCTGAGCTCGAAAAAAATGTGCTCAACAATAACTACGACTTTGTAAAACTACCCATGATTTCTATTATCAAATATCTATCAGCTGGTGTTGCAAGCTACAATGGCGACAAGTGGGCTAGCCACAGGAAGATAATCAATCCGGCATTCATTTTGGAAAAATTGAAGGTTATATATTTTTCTTTCCTCGCCAAATTAAACTGCACTTACACATCTACTTACAAATTAAACTGAGAATTTTGTCTCTAAATTTCTTCATCGTCTCTCCATAGACTCTGATTCCAGTCGCTTGCCAAAGTTGTAATGATATGATCAACAAATGGGAGAACATGTTGTCCCCAGCAGATGGAACTTTGAAGTGGATGTCTTTCCCTGGCTCCAGGATTTGACAAAGGATGTGATTTCTCGAGCAGCATTCGGAAGCAGCTACGAAGAAGGCAGACAAATATTTGATATTCTATCAGAACAAGCTGAACTTGTAGCCAATAACTTTCAGAAACATGGCATTCCATTATGGAGGTAATTAATTGAATAACTACTCAGACTATAATATGCCATATGAGCTGAAAATCAAGTGTTTGTGATTTATACACGTGACTTGCGCATAAGTACTGACAGAATCGTTTTGAAGGTTTCTACCAACTAACGATAACAAGAGGATGAAGCAAAATGAAAGAAACATGGAAGCTTCACTAGAGTGCATTATCAACAAAAAGAAGGAAGCCGTGAAGGCAGGTCAAGCCACAAAGGATGACCTACTAGGCATCCTTCTAGAATCCAATCACAAGGAGATTGAAGAACAAGGAAATAAGAAGAATGTTGGGTTGAGTATGAAAGATGTGATTGGTGAGTGCAAGTTGTTCTACCTGGCTGGCCAAGAAACCATTTCTTCTTTATTGGCTTGGACTATGATGCTATTGAGCATGTATCCTGACTGGCAAGCACGTGCGAGGGAAGAAGTCCTGCAAGTCTTTGGCAATCAAAAGCCAGACTTTGATGCGCTAAGTAGCCTTAAGATTGTAAGCATATACATATAATATATCTTTTAACTAAATTGATCATATTTTTTGACCTCAAACATGGCTATGCTTAAAATGAAGCATGCATTACAGGTGACAATGATCTTGTATGAGGCTTTGAGGTTATATCCACCAGTAGCATGGGTGGAGCGGTATGTTGAAAAAGACATGAAACTTGGAAATCTGTCAATTCCCAAAGGAGTACGAATTAGCTTACCAATACTTATGATGCACCATGATGAACGCTTCTGGGGAGATGATGCCAAAGAGTTCAAACCAGACAGATTTTCTAAAGGAATCTCAAACGCATCAAAAGGTAGTTCTGTCGCATTCTTCCCGTTCGGATGGGGTCCTCGAATCTGCATTGGCCAGAACTTTGCCTTATTGGAAGCTAAAACGGTTTTGTCTTCGATTCTACAACGTTTCTCCTTCGAGCTTTCCCCAACATATACTCATGCTCCCACCACGGTCCTCGCTCTTCAGCCACAGCATGGAGTTCAAGTCATTCTGCGCAAATTGTAATGGATTTATTATATTCAAGTATTAATTCGTGTGCCAGATGAGTATACCAACTGTCGTCATTTGGTTTGTGTGTATTGGCGTCGTACTAGTAAAATAAGAACTTGTTGTTGTATGGGTTCAGACCAATCCGCATCTCCTACGTTAATGAAAGTAAATTAATATAATTCTACTTCTGTAAACATTTGGAAGAGAAAGTATTGAAATACTAGGCGAAGAATCCACTTACAAATGCTCCCCTGTTTTGAAGCTCTAAGAGAGGATGGTGAAGGAGGCTTCTGAAATGGCCAAAAAAAGCGCCACACACAGCAGCACAACAAAATCTGAACGGTCCACATATTATATTATGTTTTTATCTTTAGTGATAAATTAATTTTACTTTATAATACTGTATGTAATTTTCAGACCAAAAAAATTACTCCCTCCGTTCCTTATTATAAGAGACATTTGATGCTTATTGCATGTTCCTATATATAAGAGACACTTAAAAGTTGTCTCTACTTTTTTGTGTTGATTTTTTATTTTACCCATATTTATTGTCTCCAACTCACACTCTCTCTCCCTCCTACTTCTCTTTCTTTTAATAATTTAATTGTTCTCTCTCATGCTTTCTCTCCTTATTAATGAGGGCATTTTTAAGAAAAAAATTATATTTTTTACACATTGATTGTTCTTAACTAATTTTAACTGCTTTTTTTATCAACGTAATTCGGTTATTTGTCTCTTATGATAAGGAACGGAGGGAGTATAATGCAAACTAGAAGGGGACGAAGGAGGTTTCAGAAGTAGGCTCATATTAAGGAAAATATAGAGATAAATTGGGAATTTCAGACTCAATACCTTAGAATCAATCTCAGAGAGGCTTCAGAAATTCATCCTCATACCGCACCATCCTCAATCAATGCTTTGAAGAGCTAGCGATGCAGTTGAATCTCAGAGAGGGAGGGGCGGCGACGACAAATGTGAACGATGAAGACAATGAGAGAGAAAGAGAGAGATTGAGGTAGATGGACGAACGTCGAACGGCGTACACGACGACAAAGAAGAACGACGGTGTGGCAGAACACGGCGGGAAAAAGAGCTCCGGAAGTTTGAGGAAATCTGAGGCGGATGAGGCATAATGCGCGGTGACGGACATCTCCTGGGATTCTCTAAAAAGTCCATCTTAGTTTTTGATTTTAAAGAAAAAGCCCAGCCCGCTTTTTTTTTTTTTTTAGGTGAAAAAAAGGGGCTAAGCCCAACAAATAAACACTAAGAGAAACAAACAACTACAATACTCCAGCGGCTTCTTCCTTGAGCATTTTCTCCAGCATACTCGGGGGAGCCGACCATCTGAAAACTTGTTCCAGACTTATCGTTGCCAGGCAATCCGCACAACCGTTTCCTTCTCTATAGATGTGATTAACCTTCACTTGCCAGTCTTTCTGTAACATATTGCGTATCATAGTAAAGAGCCAAAGACTTCCGTTGCAGGGTTTGTCACTGTTGATGGCCTCAACTACCTGGCTGGCATCACACTCCACCTCGACCTTCTTAAACCCCAGGTTCCAGCATTCTTGAAGACCTACCAATAAGCTTCTGGCTTCAGCGTTAGTAGCACTGGTTTGTCTGATTTTCATCGTGAATCCTCCCAACCATTCGCCACATTCCCCTCTTATTACACCTCCACATTCGTTCATGCCCTGTTCCGGACCAGTCGCATCTGTGTTCAACTTGCACCACCCCTTTTCAGGTGCTCTCCACTTGATATTCCTATCTCTTTCTATGACCCTCTCTATCAGCATCTCCCCCCACCTGTGATGGTAGTACTGCAAAGCGTTGTAAATAACTTTTTTCGGGTTCGACGGGAACTCAAACTCCTCATCATGAATCAGAAGATTCCTCCAGTTCCATATTTGCCAAATTCCCATTGCAAAAGTTCATTCCAGTTGAAATTTTCAGAGACTCGTCGTTTATCTAGAATATTCCCTATTACCCAGTCCTTCCAATCCTGACCGAAGAACTTGGGTCTTGCTTGCCACGGTACTATTTTCCTCCAGAGAGAAGAGGCATAAAGGCAATCTCTCAGGGCATGCTGGTGATTCTCCTTGGCGCGGTTGCATAATTCACACCAACCTTGGCTTCCGTCCCAATTACTTGTGACATCCTTCGTGGGGAGTTTTTTGTGAAGGACTCTCCAGATAAAGACACGCACCCTCTCTGGTAAGCGTAATTTCCATATCAACTTCCAGTGTTTTCCATATGATGAGTTTTGCATACCTTTTAGATTTAGATACGCACTCGAGGTAGTAAAAGCCCCATTGCTAGTTAACCTCCATTTCAGACCCTTTGTATCTTGCTGGTTCGAACTTCTGGCCTCTGACACATTTTTTTGAAATCTATCCCAAGCTCTAGCCATTTCTTTCCAGAGTCTTGAGTCCGTGGCTTTTGTTATAGGTCTGTCCCTAGTACTTGACCCTCTTCCATATTTACCGAGCAACACCTTAACCCACAATGCGTTGGGTTCGGTATTTAATCTCCATAGCAGCTTATGTATGAAGGCATCATTCATTTCTATCATTGACTTAATTCCCATCCCTCCTTGAGACTTCTCTCTACATAGCGTCTCCCATCCAATCGCATGCCAAGAGTGCTTGTTTCCTTCTTCCCCCCATATAAACCTCCTCTGCGCTTTTTCCATCTCCTCTAATACTCCCTTTGGCAGTTTATCGTGTTGCATGGGGTAAATTGCCATGGAGCTAGTAACTGCTTTGACCAGAGTGATTCTTCCTGCCATTGATAGACTAGAGGCCTTCCATCCCCCCAGTTTCTGTTTGAGTTTATCCAGCATGCCTGAATAGCGGTTCTGTCTTTTCCTTTGGTGAGAGATATTTGCCCCCAGGTATCTACCGAGCTCAGCAACCTCCTTAAAATTGCTTCTGGAACAAATTGCCCTCCTTGATGCACCGGAACATTTGGTGAGAAAAAGATCACTGTTTTCTCTTGACTAATCTTGTGTCCTGATATTTCCCCAAACTCCTGTAAACAATTTAAGATGTTATCAATTTGAGAAAGACTCGCCTCTGCAAAAAGAACAAGATCGTCAGCAAACATCATATGAGATATAATAGGTCCTGATTTGCCTACTCTCAAGCCTCTCCACTGTTTCACTCTCTCTCTATCTAGGATCATATGGGTAAGTTTTTCCATTCCGAGTACAAATAGATAAGGAGAAATGGGATCGCCCTGTCTAATTCCCCGTGAGGGCTGAAAGCCTTCTAATTTCTCGCCATGCCACACAATATTTGTAATGTCGGTCAGAACACAACCCAGAATTCTTTCCTTTGTTTCCTTCGGACATTCCATCTCCTCCAATAATTTACCAATAAAATTCCAATTCATTCTATCGTAGGCCTTTTCAAGATCGACTTTGATTGCCATATAACCTTTCTTTCCTTTTTTCCTTCTCATGGATTGAATCATCTCATTAACAATGATGATATTATCATGGATAATTCTTCCTGGGACAAAGCTAACTTGATAGGGGGACACCACTGTTGGCATGATACTCTTCAATCTTTGCACCAGAATTTTGGAGACACATTTATAGATGACATTACAGAGTGAGATAGGTCTTAGCTGGTTTACTCTCTCCGGATTGTCAACCTTGGGAATTAAAGTGATCAAGGTAGAGTTGACAGCTTTCATATTCTTTGGATCAGTCCACATGTTCTTCACTGCTTTACACACACTTTCACCCATTATATCCCAACACTTCTGATAGAATATTGCCGGGAACCCATCTGAACCGGGAGCTTTCAAGCCGCCAATAGAAAACATGGCTTGTTTGATTTCTTCGTTACTTAACACACTTCCAATCCTATCCCAATCTTCTTGTTTAACTTCTGGTCAGCTATGCATCGTTTTGACCCACTTTCTAACCGTCACTTCCTCTTCAAATAAGTCTTGAAAGTACCTGTTGATCAGCTTGCCTACCTCCTCCTTCCCCTCTATTCTTTCATTCTGTTCATCTTTCAAGACTGAGACTCTCGTCCTTCTTCTTTTCACATTGGTCTTTGAGTGATAGAAGGTTGTGTTCCTGTCCCCATCATTAAGCCATTTAGTTCTGGCTTTTTGGAACCACAAGATCTCCTCTTGCTTCAAGATTTCCTGTAGCTCCTTTTGGAGATTTACCTCAAGTTCCTCCAGGAATCGGTTATTATGGTCAGCAGAATCCTTCTTAGGATTTCTTTCTTTTTTTCCTTAACATGGCCGAAGACCTTGACATTCCACTCCTTCAGAAACTCCTCTAACCCTTTCAAATCCTTTGGTAACTCCATCTCATTCTTCCATATATCTTGGATGGACGGTTTGAAATCTTTATGAGTGAGCCACATGGCTTCAAATCTGAATGGGCATTTGGACCTGTTGTTCTGGGGGCCTATTAAATAGATGAATAAAGGATGGTGATCAGACTGCACTCTTGGCCCCACTCTTACCCTGGCTTCACCGAAAGAGTTTCTCCAGTTTTGGTTGCAGAGTGCTCGGTCTAATTTCTTATAAAGTCTTCCCCCAAACTTCGTGACTGGACCTCGCCAGGTGTATCTAGGCCCTTCTGAGCCCAAATCGATCAGCCTACAACGGTTAATATTGTCAAGGAATCTCCTGCATTTTCTATCATTAGGATTACTCCCACCTCTCTGCTCACTTCCATCTTTAATGTCATTAAAATCTCCCGCAAGAAGCCATGGGAGTTTAGTACGATGCGCTACACCTTCTAAATTTTCCCATAATTCTCTTCTTTCCATCTCTCTTGGGCTTGCATAGACGGCTGTGAAAGCCCACCTGCTTTGCCCCAAACCTGTTACTACTCCATGCAGGTATTGTTTATTGCTTTCTAAAATAGAGATTTCGATTTTTTCATCATTCCACAGAATCCAAATCCCTCCCGACATCCCTGTAGCTTCACTAATTTTTTGATTTTTGTACCCCTGTCTTTTGATAACTCTCTGGGCTGTTTCTCCACTGCACCGTGTTTCTAGTAAAACAACAATGGTAGGCTTCAATCTATTTTTCATGTCTCTAAGAGCACATCCGAAATCCTTTCCGGCTGCTCCTCTAACGTTCCAAACTACAATCATTAATAAGATAAGGAAGCTACGGAGAGGTCCACGTACGCTTCTTAATCTTCCATACTTGAGCATTGGTGCTCCTCTATGCTCCTTGGGGTTATCTGACCCTGGGCTCTCAATTGCGCCTCTGCTTCCCCTAGGCCCAAAGTTTCTCTTCTGTCTCCCGGATCAGGCGGGTTTCCTTCTTCAAGATCCATATCTTCGGAGGCTTGGGTTCCCCCTGGTCCATTAGAATTATCAGATTTTTTACTGATTTTTGGACCTTGTTGGCTCTCTCTGGGCCCTCGCTGCAATACCCCCCACTGTCACTATTATCATCCCCTTTTGGCCCATTATGTCTTCCACTATTCTGGCCCATACCCACGTCACTATCAGCCCTAATATTATCCTCCTTTTCCCCCGCTTCGTCATCTTTTTTATAGGAGTTTCTTGTTTTCTGTTCTCTTTTCAGGTCCCGAGGCTGCCCTGCTTCCCATCCCCCTACCGTCTCCTTTTTCCTATTCCCTTTAGCTTGTCCCTTTCCTTTCAATTCCTTTGCTTCTGATTCCTTTTTCCCTTCAGTACTTTTCTTCTTTAACTGTGTCTTTTCTCTTTTGTTAAGATGCCTGGCCTGGGTCTCGTTGACTGTATCAACCCTGTCACGGTAGTCACCTTCAACTCCTCTTCCATCATCCGTCTTATCATCCTCAACCTCCAATATAGCAAATCTCGAAGCTTGTCTAGCTACTCTTTCGTTCCTGTCAGCCCTTCCTTGTCCTTCGGCCGACCTACTATCTTTGCGGATGGCTCTTCGTCCTTTTCTCGAATCTTGTGCAACCATCCATTCTCCAAACGGGCTAGCCGGAGTTTTAGCCTGCGGTGGCCGAGTGACCTCTACCTCTTTAGCGGTCTGGTCTTTTGCCGGTGCTGTTTTAGTCGCTTCTGGGTTCTGGGTAGAGATTTTTGACGGGCATCTTTCTGCGTTATGACCAAATTTCCCACACTGAAGACAGATCATGTGTAAGCCTTCATATTCAATTTTCAACCAATTACCATCCACGAAGTACGAGGGAAGTAAAGGTGCGTTCAGGTCAATTTCCACACACAATCGAGCATACATGGTTCTGGCTCTTGTGAGGGTCATCTCATCTACTTTAATGGCGGTACCGATTCTATTCCCAAGGTTATAGAAGAACTTCTTGTCATAGTAATCGCCCGGCAGTCCTGGGAGCCTGACCCATATAGCTAGTTTCTGGATTTTTTCATTCCAGGGATTGAAGTTTCTCTTCCACGTCTGCACAGTTAGGTAATGATTCTGGATCAGCCAGGGTCCTCCCTCTAGAGCAAAGAAATAATCGTCTCGGCTCTGGAATGTGACTGTCATGAACCCGTTGCCTATGTCGTTTATTTCCACGTTTCCCGATTTTCCCCACATAAGCTTTGCTTTTCTTCTCATTTGCATGAAACCGATTGTCCCTCCAAGGAGTTTTATTATTAGGGTATTATCCCATCTTTTTTCGAGTCGTCTCCTTTCTTTTTCGGAGAAGTCGATCCTTGGCCCCATGTCGGAGTCTGTTACCGTCACACCATCTGACATCTCCTCCTTGTTGTTGAGCAATAAGCTTCCATCCCAGTCCTCATCACATCCCTTCTCCCTTACGTTCTCTTCTGTCACTGACTTGGGCTTTAAGGCTTCCCTATAAGAAAGAGGCTGTTCCCTTTGGCTACCAGTTTCCATGTCGTGATCCATCATCCAATCTTCCTCTCTTGCTGCTAGCGAAATTTCTCCCGTGTATTGTCCATTCACTCTTTGGAGTTTTCCTCTCTCTTCTTTTCCTTCTTCCGTCTCAATGGGTTTTTTCATTAGTTCAGGGAATGTCGACGGAACCACAGTTCCTACATTATCTAGAGTACTCGGAATGGTTCGCGGGGAATCCAACAACTCCACCATATCACCCTGGGGGCGATCCGGTGGGAGTTTATGGGGACCCCTATCATCTTCCATCATGAAAACTTTGAAACTTTGAAGAAACTTTAAGATCACAGCTTCTCTCTCTGCGTTTCCCTTTGCTTGCTATGGGAAGCAATTTAGAGAGAAGGGTGAAGGGAGTTGTCACAGCAAAAAGTCCCCAGCCCGCTTTTTAAAGTTGAGGAAAACTCCCAGCCCATTTTTTTTTTAGGAAACCCCCAGCCCATTTGATTTTCAACTATAGCTGGAAAAAAATTAAATATAATATCAAAAGTTTAATATTTATAGTTTTATACAAATAGTCAAATACCGCACCCTCCCCACATGCAATGGTCCTGGGTCCGATTTGACGCAGGTAAAGCAGAACAATTATAAATCACTGTTAATATTAATTTGAGATAAAATTAAAACACGAATGTATTATTCAGTCTATTAATAGCAAATGATTTAAAAGACCATATTTATGAATCACTGTAACAACATTTTATTGATATTTTTAATATCATGACTTCTACCTCAAAAAAAAAATGCATGCGTCACAAAAAGGATAAGAACTAAATTTATAAATATGCGTCTGACAAAAAAAAATTATAAATATGCGACTAATATGTCATTGGAAATTTGATACAACAAATACTAATGTAATATGACTACAACATTTATTTAATTTATTCAATATATATAAGTTATGCCAGAAATATTTAATTGATATTTTTAATATCATAATTCGTACCTTGAAAGAAATGCATACAGCACCTAAGTTAAAAACCATATTTATGAATATGTGAATGATACGACGTTACAAAATTGATAACTGATTTTTTATTTGGGTACAAAAATTGATAACCGATTTTAATGTTGTATGACAGCAACATTTCATATTTCTGGGTTGCGTGCATTGAATTAATTGTATTAAATCAGAAAAAACAAAACACTTCCTTTATTTTGGTCCTCTGGATCGAATTTCTCAACAATAATGCATATGCAGGACCACTAACATCATCTGATTAACATATGCATCCAGGACCAGTGGCATCATCGAATTAAAAAAATACTAATTAATATGATAAGATAATTAGTTAATGCCGTACGTTTTATACTTAATATTAGAACTACTTAACTTATTTGAACATATTAAAAAAATTTAAATTAATTAATTATAACATATGTAATATGATTGTTTAGAAATACTGTGTATAACATTGAATTATATATCAGTTTATAATTTATGTAATTGAGCTTGAGAAATTAGAGTAAATATAATAGACACAGTTACTAGTCAAAAAAATAATAGATAAAGTAGATTAAGGTATTACTCTTCTGTTCTTATTTATAAAACACTTCTAACATGTTTCATATACCAAGAAAAATATTAAACTGTATTAACTCTTTATTAAAATATAGTAACTTGTTAACTTTACCTCTATTTAATATATACACCTTTCAAACAAAATAACTATCTACACTATAATAAATGAATGACAATATGGTATATTCATGGTAAAAATTTAATAAAGTAACTTATAAATAGGACAAAAAAAAATCTTCTCTCTCTGTCTTATAAATAAAACCATAGGAGTATCTTTTTAGGACCAAATCTAATCCCCTGACTAGCTCTTACATTAATACCTGGATGGAATATTTCAAATTCTCCTAGTTTCTTGTTAATTTAGAGTTTTTTTTTTCTAAAGTAAAAATCTTATAATATTTTCTTTAAAAAAATTATAAAAAGTTTAAATTTGTACTAAAATATCACTCATTTAATTTTACATATAATTTAATAATAGTAAAAAGAAATTTAAAAAAAAAAGAATTGAGGAAGTAAAGAAAAGTTAAGGGTCAAGGAGTGGATTAGAGATGAACCATACATTTCTATGATGCTCACCAAGTTTCAACCATTCAAATCTAATATAAGCAACTAAAATTTAATTTTTCTATTTTTTAAAAATGTTTTTTCTTTAATAAATAGATAACTCAAAATAAATGTAATTTTTTAGGTGCAAGTTTTGTTGACAGATAATTTTTTATTTAAAAATTATTAGTTGAACAATTTTGAATCTAAATATCTAAACGGTGTAGATTTTACTGCAACTATGAGTACCAAGTACTAAAACTGCTTTTAGCATACACCCCTCCCTCAATGCTCATCATACTCACACCCTGAGAGATTGTGCGAGGGAAGAGAAGTTTGGACATTCTTTATTAATCCTAACAAACAACATATGTTTTTCTCTTGTGATTTATAGGTGTAGCTGAGGAGAAATGGGAGCTCAAATCCTAGTAAAACTAGATTTCATCAGTGGCCATGGACAAAACTATTCGGTCATGCGTGTTGGCTAATTTGGAAAGCACGGTGCAAGCAAAGTTTTAATGAAGGAAACCCTACGAGTCTGGAGATAGAGCAACAATGCCTCTTTCATATCATGGAGGAAGTGGAATCAGGAATTTTATCCCACGTTAATTCAAAGTAAGTGTGAGAGAAATTGGACACCATCAAATAATGGGGGAGTGAGGGTGGATGTAGATGCGTCGGTTTGCCAGTATGCTCAAGCTACATGTGGAGGGGTCATTAGAGATGCATCAGGAGAGTGGATTATGGGATTCCAAAAAGTAATCGGAGTATACCCGGTTGCGGTAGCCGAAATCTTGGCAGTGAAGACAAGGCTCGAGGTATGCAAAGAACTTCACCTCAGTGACATTTGAGCGTACTCAAATTCTCTAGAGGCTATTAGTGTGCTGCTACACAATAGTGGAACCAATCACCCTTTTCGAGTAGAAATTGAGGAAACCAGGAAACTCTTATATGAGGGGTGGAAGGTGACCATTTCACATGCAAATAGAGAGAGTATCCATTGTGCAGACGGCATGGCTCGAACTGCCCAGGTTGCGAATCAGCAAATCACCTTATATTTAGAAGTACCAGCATGGTGCAGGGATGGTTTCTGGCGAGATAAAACCTCAGTGGCGGGGTTGAGCCAAGGGACTAGCTGATTCTACTACCTTTTCTTCTCTAATTTCAAGTTTTTTGCTTGCCTTTCTGTATCAAAAAAAAAGAAAAAAGAGTGCAAACTATTACAATTAATCCGTACAAATTGAACAGTAATGCCTTTAATTAACCACCTCAAGTTTTTGCCATCCCAATTTCAAGGTAAAAAAAAAAAAAACAGAGAAGTTTTGCCCTCCCAATGCAAGTTAATTATTATCAATACTTTCTCCGGCCGGCTGGAAAACTTGACCTGGTGATGTAGTTCATTGAAACAACTAATACATAAACTAACAACAAACACTCATATCATATTTTCAACTTGTTCTCGTTCACTTCCTTCTTCTCTACTGTGAGATTATTATATATAGACATACGCCACACCCATGCACAAGCACAGAGAAACCCAGAGATAGCAAGATGAATGAAGCATCAGGAATAACATCAGTGGTGGTTGCAGTTGCAGTAATGGCGGTGATAGGCGGAGGATGGTGGGTTTGGAAGATGGCGAAGTGGGTGTGGGTGGATCCGAAGAAGATGGAGAGGCGTCTGAGAGAGCAAGGTCTTAAGGCAGATCCTTATCGGTTCTGGGTCGGTGACGTAACCAGGATGATGAAGATGCAGAAAGAAGCTCTTTCCAGTCCTTTGCCTCCTCATTGCCATGACTTGGTCCCACGCGTCTTCTCCTTTGGTCACCACTTGGTCAATAAACACGGTGGGTGCCCTTACTTTCTCAATACTGTGTGTATCTATATATTTATATACATATATAGCTGACATCAAATTGTGTATACAAGTTCTAACATTAATTTGTTGTCTGGCCATGATATATAAACCGATAACTTAACGGCAATGTTTGATATCATAAATAGGAAAAAAGATTTCCTTCCATCCTCTTTATATATATGTATATATTCATAAAACGGTTAAGGTGCAGGTGAGAATCCATTCATGTGGTTCGGACCGACACCGAGGTTGATCCTTACACATCCTGAGCTGATTAAAAATGTGTTCAACAGCAACTATGACTTTGTAAAATTACACACGATTTCTATTGACAAATATGTATCAGCTGGTGTTGCAAGCTACAATGGCGCAAGTGGGCTAATCACAGGAAAATAATCAATCCTGCATTCAGTGTGGAAAAATTGAAGGTTATTTTTCTTTGCTTGTCAAAGTAAATTGAGAATCTTGTCTCTTAATTTCTTCATCATATATCTCTCTACAGACACTGATTCCAATCTTCAGCCGAAGTTGCAATGATATGATGAACAAATGGGAGAACTTGTTGTCCCCAACAGATGGAACTTGTGAAGTAGATGTATGGCCTTGGCTTAGGGATTTCACAAAGGACGTGATTTCTCGAGCAGCATTTGGAAGTAGCTACGAAGAAGGCGAACAGATATTCGATCTTTTATCAGAACAAGCCGAACTTGTGGCCAATAACTTACAGAAACATCGCATTCCATTGTGGAGGTAATTAATTGAATAATTACTCGAACATCAATTGTTGATGATTACATAAGTAATGATAAAATCGTTTTGTAGGTTTCTAACAACTAAGGAGAACAAGAGGATGAAGGAAAATGAAAGAAACAGGGAAGCTTCACTAGAATGTATCTTCAACAAAAAGAAGGAAGCCATGAAGGCAGGTCAAGCCACAAAGGATGACCTACTTGGCATACTTTTAGAATCCAATCTCAAGGAGATTGAGGAACAAGGAAACGACAAGAACGTTGGATTGAGTATGAAAGATGTGATTGGCGAGTGCAAGTTGTTCTACCTGGCTGGCAAAGAAACCATTTCTTCTTTACTGGTTTGGACTATGATGCTATTGAGCATTTATCCTAATTGGCAAGCACGTGCAAGGGAAGAAGTCCTGCAAGTCTTTTGGCAATCAAAAGCCAGACTTTGATGCACTAAGTCGCCTCAAGATTGTAAGCATATACATGTAATATATCTTTTAACAACTGATCAATTTTTCTAAACACAAACATGTCTATACTGAAAGTGAAATATGCCATTACAGGTGACAATGATCTTGTATGAGGTTTTGAGGTTTATCCACCAATAGCATGGGTGGAGGGGTACGCTGAAAAAGACACGAAACTTGGAAACCTGTCAATTCCCAAAGGAGTACGAATTAACTTACAAATACTTATGATGCACCATGATGAACGCTTCTGGGGAGATGATGCCAAAGAGTTCAAACCAGGCAGATTTTCTGAAGGAATCTCATACGCAACAAAGGGTAATTCTGTTGCCTTCTTCCCATTCGCAGGGGGTCCTCGAATCTGCATTGGCCAGAACTTTGCCCTGTTGGAAGCCAAAACGGCTATGTCTTTGATTCTGCAACGTTTGTCCAGCAAGCTTTCCCCAACATATTCTCATGCTCCCACCACCGTCCTTACTCTTCAGCCTAGACATGGAGTTCAAGTCATTCCGCGTAAGTTGTAATGGATTTATGATATTCAAGTACTAATTCTTGTACCAAATGAGTTCAACTGTCCTTATTTGGTTTGTGTATTAGTTCAGAACAATCCACATTTTCTACGTTAATGAAAGTAAATGAATATAATTCTGGTTCTTCAAACATTTGGATGAGAAAGTATGTATTGAAATACTAAGCAAAGAATCCACTAAGAAATCCTCCCTTGTTTTGGCGCTCTAAGGGTATGTTTAGCTCAATGAGAGGAAGGGGAGGGGAAGGATTTTAATGGAAGGAAGGGGAGGGGGGGAGTGGAAAGATTTTAATATTATCTTGTTTGGATTTATAAAAAAAGAGGGGAGGGGAGGGAAAAATATTTTAATATGGACAATTTTGCTCTTATTTTATTTAAGGCGTGGGTATAATGGTCACAACATGACAAATATAGACATAATGGTTACAACATGACAAAATATGGGCATAATAGTCATAATGTGATAAAATATTACCCTTTTCCTCCAAATCCTCCTAATTTTGGAGGGGAGATTGAAGAGGGGAGGGGAGGAGAAATTTTAAAAATTTTTCCCTCCCCTCCCAAAATTTGTGTTGCCAAACAAGGGAAATGATTAAAATCCCTCCCCTTCCCTCCCCTCCTTCCCAAATCCTGCATACCAAACACACTCTAAGAGAAAATCGCAAGATGCTTCTGCAAGTGGCGAAAATATATATATATATATATATATATATATATATATATCAACACAGCAGCACAACAAAATCTGGACGGTCCACATTTTATGTTTATACTTTTATCTTTACTAATTATCTTCTTAATATGATACTGACAAAAACTTGAAGGACATGAAGGATGTTAAAGAAAGTGGCTCATGTGAAGGAGAATATGGAAATAAACAAGGCTGCAGATCGCTTGGCAGTCTCAGGCTCAAAGGGGGTATGTTTTGAAGGTTGTCCTAGTCAACCGCCACCCTCTCTTGCGAAGCTGTTGTCTGATGACAGATCTCGGTGAATTGCTGATTTTGGTGCTGGGATTTGTCAGGATGGGACTGGAGTTGGCTAAGTTCTCTTGATGACTTGTTTGGCTGTGCTGTTTTTGCTGTGTTGTCTGTTTTGTTTTGCTATTTTTTCCCTTAGGTTTTACTCTAAGATTTTCTTGTTTTTGCTGTTGTTTCCCTTAGGTTGTAATCTTCAGGGTTTTACTGCTTCTTTTTTTTATTTTGTGGGCTTCGGCTATTGGTCACATGTAATCTGTTTTTGGGTTATCAATAAAATGGACTACTGTTTTCTGGTTAAAAAAAAATTCAATAGTACATTTGAATAAATCATGTACAGAGGTTTGACAAATTCTTTCTCAGTCACCGCTTAGAAGAGCTAGCAGCGCTGTCAAATCTCAGTCGCCGTCCATTGCCGACCTTAGTTGAATCTCAGAGAGAGAGGGAGGAAGGGGCAACGACCACAAATGCGAGCGGCGAACACAATGAGAAGAGAAAGAAGTAGATGGGTGAACGGCGAGCGGCTAACACAATGAGAAGAGTATGAAGTAGATGGGCGAACGACGAACGGCGAACGGCCGGCGTATAATATAATGCAAAAAAGAACACATGTTGATACTCATGCTTGATATATGTGTGTGTATAAGAGAACAAACATGTAAAGCTGAATATAAATCGTAGCAGAGGTTGAAGTGTTGTGTCGAGTTTATTATTTATATGCATCATCTTAATGAAGTCATGTTGTCTAGTTTCACTACAAAATTGCAAATGATTTAAAAGAATACTTCCTTAGTGTAAGAACTCATTTGACTTTTATTTTAGTCATAAATATAAGACATCAATTTATTTTATTTTTCATATTTATCTTTTTTTTTTTAAGATGGTTCTTTTAATAATAGTAGTTCTAACCAATTAATTTGATTAGCAAGCATATTTTAGAAAAGACAATACCTATTTATTACAAATAACTAACTTAACTTATTTTCTCAATTTACTCAAATTAGTTAACTAGCTCTTATATTTAAGACTGAAAGTAGTATTTTGGAAAAATAAATAGATATTTTTAACAAATAACTAATTTAAATAATTTAATAGAACTTATTAAGGATCAAAATATAAGTGATTGATTCTTAATATAAGATTTAATTAAATAATTTATTAGATTAAAAAAACTAAATAAATTACTCACATATAGCATATGTTAACTGATTTTCCGAAATAATTATTTGTGTCATTAAATTATAGGCAAATTAGTTTGAAAAAAATAATAAATATGAATACTTTAAAATAATTTATTTAGTTTTCTTAATAGTCTAAAATTAATTTATTAGATCTTATATTAAAGATTTTAGTTTTATGAGTTATCGTTTTTTCTTCCGTTCGAATTCTGAAATCACTTGACCACAAAAAGAAAAAGAAAAAAGAATTCACAAATCACAATCCATGCGCACAACCACTGGTAATTAATAACATCATCTGATAACAATATGCATGCAGGACCACTGACATGACATTATCGGATAACAAAGAAGAAACTAGTTAATATGGTACCTAACATATAAATATAGTAAATATTTTTAACCTCTAAATAGACAAAGCATGAACTACTCCAACTCCTTACATCAAATTATTGTACTATTTACGATACTTTATCTTTTGTTTCTTAATTGTGTGTAACCCTTTGAATAATGTTTCGTGATATGCTGCAAGCGAACAACGCCTTTAACTAACTACAACTACTTTTGTCCTCTCAATGCAAGTTAATTATTATAAACATTTTAAATGGAAAAAAACTGAATACTATCTTTAATCCTAAAAATTTAACTATATTTTGGTTTGGTTGAAGAGACAAATTTACTTACTGTAATATTGAAAAGAAGCATCAAGCCCCACAATAAAATATCGGGAGCAAAACTATCCATGATGATTCAAAAATAGCTCTAAAATACCATTTGCCGTTAAACTGAGTAACGTTGACTGTTTAGAAAAAACTTTTTGACTAAAAATGGGGACGTGGAGGCAAATATGGCAGAATAATATCTGAGTTGGACGGGGAAAAAAAAACAATTGTAAAATTCTTTCCCCACTCCACGATCGCCGGCTTCCCACCAGCAGAGAGCCTCGCTTTCCCACCACCGTCGTCATCAACCCCCTTTCATTTTGTCCTCCTCCTTCCACCAGAAACATTAATCATACAAAAAACCCCAAAAAAACATACACAATCTAGATCTTAAGCATCTTTATTTAAAATCGCAAATCATAAGTAATCAAATCATTAGTTTTTCTCAGATGAAATAAAACAGTTTTTTGTTCTCTCATCTCCTGGGCTTCGTTTAACAGAGCTAACGACGCAATCGAATCTCAGTCCCCGTCCATTGTCGTCATCGGTTGAGTCTCAAAGAAGGAGGGGGATAGCGACGGCAAAGGCCAACGACAAAGATGATGAGAGGGAGAGGTCGATAAGCGAACGGCTTACACGACGGCGAAGACAAAGAGAATGAGCTCGGGAAGTTTGAGAACGAAAATCTGAGGAGGATGAGGCGGAACACGGCGTAACAGAAGGGGTTAAGAGGTCTTCGGCACTGCTTGTTAACTTAACCACGGCTAACTTTCTTTTTTGTGAGTTTTTGTCCGATTATATGCACAATAATTATAAATAGTTTTAAAATTACATTACAATTTATTTATACAATAAAGTCAACAACCATTTTATACAGCTATACAAAGCCAACTATGCCTTCAATTAACTGTACAATTTGTTGACTTGCTGTCTTGTGTGGTATGAGATCAATATCAATACCAATCAGTATTAATTAAAATATAAGTACTATCCCACTGATTTATCCCCTTAATTAAACGGCTTGTCCTTGACTCCTCTCGCAACTTATTATTCACATGCCGTGTATTAAATAAATGGAATAAACGGGGTAAATTTTTAAGGTCTCCCGTGCATCGCATGGGGGTGGGGGGAGTAAAAATCTAATTACTATATATACATAAGCAGACGCCATCCCAGCCAAGCAGAGACAGACAAACACTGAGGGTTAGAGAGAGAGAGAGAGAGAGAGAGATGAGGGAAGCATCAGGAATAATAGCAGTGGTGGGTGCAGTTGCAGTAATGGCGGTGATAGGCGGAGGATGGTGGGTTTGGAAGATGGCGAAGTGGGTGTGGGTGGATCCGAAGAAGATGGAGAGGCGTCTGAGAGAGGAAGGTCTTAGGGGCCATCCTTATCGATTCTGGGTGGGTGACCTCACCAGAATGGCCAACATGCAGAAACAAGCTACGTCCAGCCCTTTGCCTTCTCATTCCCATGACGTGATCTCTCGCGTCTTGCCCTTCGACCACCACTTGGTTACCAGACACGGTGCACTTTTATTCCTCTCTTTCCCCTCTCCTCATTTTCACCATCTCAATTCATCTTCTTCCCAATTTACATAACCCTTACGCTCTGATAAAATTATTAGAATATCAAGGGTACATATATGCATACATACATGTACAAATATACATACAAGAGCTAGTTCGAATTGAATTTCGTCATAAATGCCTCAAATCTCTTAGATTTATAACAATATTCCTATTAACAGTAAGATTTCTTACCAAAATAATCATTTCCTTCCATCCTTATATTATATTCATAAAAAATTTGAACTGCAGGAAAGAATCCATTCATGTGGTACGGACCGACACCGAGGTTGATCCTTACGGATCCTGAGCTCAACAAAAATGTGCTCAACAATAACTACGACTTTGTAAAACTTCCCGTGATTTCTGTTATCAAATATCTATCAGCTGGCATTGCAAGCTACAATGGCGACAAGTGGGCTAACCACAGGAAGATTATCAATCCGGCATTCATTTTGGAAAAACTGAAGGTTATATATTTTTCTTTCCTCGCCAAGTTAAACTGCACTTAAACATGTACTTACAAATTAAACTGGGAAATTTGTCTCTTAATTTCTTCATCATCTCTCTATAGACTCTGATTCCAATCACTTGCCAAAGTTGTAATGAGATGATCAACAAATGGGAGAACATGCTGTCCCCAACAGATGGAACTTGTGAAGTGGATGTCTTGCCCTGGCTCAAGGGTTTGACAAAGGAAGTGATTTCTCGAGCAGCATTTGGAAGCAGCTACGAAGAAGGCAGACAAATATTTGATATTCTATCAGAACAAACTGAACTTGTAGCCAATAACTTACAGAAACATCGCATTCCATTATGGAGGTAATTAATTGAATAACTCCTCAGACTATAACATGCAATATGCGCTGAAAATCAAATGTTTGTGATTTATACGTGTGACTTAAGCATAAGTACTGACAGAATCATTTTGAAGGTTTCTACCAACTAAGGATAATAAGAGGATGAAGCAAAATGAAAGAAACATGGAAGCTTCACTAGAGTGCATTATCAACAAAAAGAAGGAAGCCATGCAGGCACGTCAAGCCACAAAGGATGACCTACTAGGCATACTTCTAGAATCCAATCAAAAGGAGATTGAAGAACAAGGGAACAAGAAGAATGTCGGGTTGAGTATCAAAGATGTGATTGGTGAGTGCAAGTTGTTTTACCTGGCTGGCCAAGAAACCATTTCTTCTTTACTAGTTTGGACTATGATGCTATTGAGCATGTATCCTGATTGGCAAGCACGTGCGAGGGAAGAAGTCCTGCAAGTCTTTGGCAATCAAAAACCAGACTTTGATGCGCTAAGTCGCCTTAAGATTGTAAGCATATACATATAATATATCTTTTAACCAAATTGATCATATTTTTTGACCACAAACATGGCTCTACTTAAAATGAAATATGCCATTACAGGTGACAATGATCATGTACGAGGCTTTGAGGTTATATCCACCAATAGCATGGGCGGAGCGGTGTACTGAAAAAGACATGAAACTTGGAAATCTGTCAATTCCCAAAGGAGTGCGAATTAGCTTACCAATAATTATGATGCACCATGACGAACGCTTCTGGGGAGATGACGCCAAAGAGTTCAAACCAGACAGATTTTCTAAAGGAATCTCAAACGCATCAAAAGGTAGTTCTGTCGCATTCTTCCCTTTCGGATGGGGCCCTCGAATCTGCATTGGCCAGAACTTTGCCTTCTTGGAAGCTAAAACGGTTTTTTCTTTGATTCTGCAACGTTTCTCCTTCGAGCTCTCCCCAACATATGCCCATGCTCCCATGACGGTCCTCACTCTTCAGCCACAGCATGGAGTTCAAGTCATTCTGCACAAATTGTAATGGATTTATTATATTCAAGTATTAATTCGTGTGCCAGATGAGTTTACCAACTGTCGTTATTTGGTTTGTGTGTATTGGCGTCGTATCGTGTAGTCCACTCCATCCACCAAAGTAAAATAAAATAAAGTTTGTTGTTATTGTATGGATTCAAAACAATCCGCATCTCCTACGTTAATGAAGGTAAATTAATATAATTCTACTTCTTTAAACATTTGGAAAAGAAAGTTAAGTATTGAAATATTAGGCGAAGAATCCACTTACAAATGCTCCCCTGTTTTGAAGCTCTTAGAGAAAATGGTGAAGGAGGCTTCTGAAATGGCGAAAAAAAGCGCCAAACACAGCAGCACAACAAAATTTGAACGGTCCACATATTATATTATATTTTTATCTTTCGTAGTAATTTCTTAACATTGTCTATCTAATAAATTATTTTTACTTTATAATATGTAATTTTCAGACCTAAAAAATTATAATGCAAACCGGAAGGAGATGAAGTAGGTTTCAGAAATACGCTCATATTAAGGAAGATATAGAGATAAATTGGGAATTTCAGATTCCATACCTTAGAATCAATCACAGAGAGGCTTCAGAAATTCATCCTCGATGAATGTTTGGAATTTTTCTCCATATGCTGCAGAGAGGCATCAGAAACCCTCCTCAGTCAATGCTTTGAAGAGCTAGCGATGCAGTTGAATCTCAGAGAGGAAGTGAGTGGCGGCGACGACAAATGTGGACGATGAAGACAATGAGAGAGCAAGAGAGAGATTGAGGTAGATGGACGAACGTCGAACGGCGAACATGACGACAAAGAAGAACGACGGCATGGCAGAACACGGCGGGAGAAAGAGCACCGGGAGTTCGAGAAAATCTGAGGCGGATGAGGCATAATGCGGGGCGACGGAGGGCTTCTCAAAAAAAGTCCATCTTAGTTTTTGATTTTAAAGAAAAAAGCCTAGCCCGCTTTTTAACGTTAAGGAAAACTCCCAGCCCATTTGATTTTCAAATATAGCTGGAAAAAAAATAAATATAATTTCAAAAGTTTTTTTTTTGAGCTGAAATATAATATCAAAAGTTCAATATTTATAGTTTTATACAAATACCGCACCATCCCAACAGCAATGGTCCTGGGTCTGATTTGACTTGACGCAGGTAAAGTAGAACAATTATAAATCATTGTTAATATTAATTTGAGATAAGATTAAAATACGAATGTATTAGTTAGTCTATTAAAAAATAGTGTAACAACATTTTATTGATATTTTTATTATTATATCTTGTACCTCAAAAAAATGCATGCGTCACAAAAAGGATAAGAACTAAATTTATAAATATGCGTCTGACAAAAAAAATTATAAATATGCGACTAATATGTCATTGGAAATTAGATGCAACAAATACTAATGTAATATGACAACAACATTTATTTAATTTATTCAATACATATATAAGTTATGCCAGAAATATTTAATCGATATTTTTAATATCATAACTCGTACCTTGAAAGAAATGCATACAGCACCTAAGTTTTTTTTGGTCAAAATCATACAGCACCTAAGTTAAAAAACCATATTTATGAATATGTGAATGATATGACGTTACAAAATTGACAACTGATTTTTTTTTTTTGGGTACAAAAATTGATGACAAATTTTAATGTTGTATGACAGCAACATTTCATATTTCTGGGTTGCGTGCATTTAATTAATTGTATTAAATCAGAAAAAACAAAACACTTCCTTTATTTTGGTCCTCCGGATCAAATTTCTCAACAATAATGCATGCAGGACCACTAACATCATCTGATAACCATATGCATGCAGGACCACTGGCATCCTCGAATAAAAAAACACTAATTAATATGATAAGATAATTAATTAATGCCGTACGTTTTATACTTAATATTAAAACTACTTAACTTATTTGAACATATTAAAAAATTTAAATTAATTAATTATAACACATGTAATATGTTTGTTTAGAAATACTGCGTATAACATTGAATTATATATCAGTTTATAATTTACATAATTGAGTTTGAGAAAATAGAGTAAATATAATAGACACAGTTACTACTAAAAAAAATAATAGATAAAGTAGATTAAGGTATTACTCTTCTGGTCTTATTTATAAAGCACTTCTAACATATTTCACATACTAAGAAAAATTTTAAACTGTATTAACTCTTTATTAAAATATAGTAACTTTTCAACTTTACCCATTTTAATATATATACCTTTCAAACAAAATAACTATCTACACTATAATAAATGAATGACAATATAGTACATTCATGGTAAAAATTTAATGAAGTGACTTATAAATAGAACAAAAAAAATCTTCTCTCTCTGTCTTATAAATAGGACCAGAGGAGTATCTCTTTAAGACCAAATCCAATCCCCTGACTAGCTCTTATATTAATAACTGGATGGAATATTTCAAATTCGCCTAGTTTCTTCTTAATTTAGGGTTTTTTTCTAAGTAAAAATCTCATAATATTTTCTTTAAAAAAATTATAAAAAGTTTAAATTTGTACTAAAATATCACTGATTTAATTTTACATAGAGGGTGTTTGGATAGAAACCAAACCATAGTTTCAGAAGTGCTTTTACGGTTTACGAAGTAAATATGTGGAGGAGTTTGCATCGTTTTGCGAAAAAGTGCTTCCGAAACTATGGTTTGGAGGTTGCCAAACACCCCCATAATTTAATAATAATAAAAAGAAATAGAAAACAGAATTGAGGAAATAAAGAAAAATTAAGGGTCAAGGAGGGGATTAGAGACGAACCATACATTTCAATGATGAGCATGATGCTCATCAAGTTTTAACCATTCAAATTTAATATAAATGATTGAAATTTAATTTTTTTATTTTTTTTAAATTTTTTTCTTTAATAAATAGATAACTCAAAATAAATATAATTTTTTACCTGCAAGTTTTTTTGGAAGATAATTTTTCATTTAAAAATTATTAGTTGAACAATTTTGAATCTAAATATCTAAATGGTGTAGATTTTACTGTAGCTATGACTATCAAGTACTAAAACTGCTTCTAGCATACACCCCTCCCTCAATGCTCATCATACTCCTACCATTCAAAATTGTTTTCTCTGACTGACTTACATTATTCTTCTTCCGTGGGACTTCGCTTGGTCTATATATATGCAGGAGCCTACGTATCAGCTTCATCGAAACACAAGACAAGAACATGGAGCCAGAGAGAGTGAGAGAAATGATGTTTCAAGCAACAACGTTAATGGCGTCATTAATGGCGGCGATAATAGTCGTAAGATGGGGATGGAATATGATGAAGTGGCTGTGGCTGAACCCTAAGAGGATGGAAAGGATGCTCAGAGATCAAGGTCTTCAAGCCAATCCTTATCGATTCTGGATTGGAGACTTGTGGGAAATGGTTAAGATGCAAGAACAAGTCAAATCCTTACCCATTCCCTCTCATCATTCTCATGATCTAGCTCCTCGTGTCCTCTCCTTCGTCCACCACATTGCCAACAAATATGGTTTGTCTTAATTTCTGTCAAGAAATTAATACTTAATACGATGGATTCTTAATTTAAAAAAAAAAAAAGATTAATCATTGTTACTGACTTCAGCATGAATTTTTTGCAGGTAAGAATTCATTTATATGGTTTGGACCAACACCAAGAGTGATCCTAAGGAATCCAGAGCAAGTAAAGGAGATGTTAAACAGGAACTATGACTTCACAAAACGTCAAGTGAATCCTCTTATCAAGTATCTAGGCTCTGGTTTGGGAACCTATGATGGCGACAAGTGGACTAAACACAGGAAGATCATCAATCCAGCTTTCAATTTTGACAGACTGAAGGTTACGTATACTTTCTTCACTACTGAGATCATAATCATGTGGTTAGGGCGGATGATCACTCACTAATTAATAAGATATGGCTAGATTACAACGTGATAGCAATTTTAATGTTATGCAGACAAATTTTGACTTCGGTTTTCTTCTTTTTGACATAGAATATGATGCCAGCCTTTACCCAAAGTTGCATTGACATGATAAGAGAATGGGAAAAAATGATGTCTCCATTAGATGGAACGTGTGAACTAGATGTTTGGCCTTGGCTTAAGAATTTGACAGAGAATGTTATTTCTCGAGCAGCCTTTGGAAGTAGTTATGAAGAAGGCAAACAAATTTTTGATCTTCTCGCAGAACAAGCCGAACTTGTCATGAGTAACTTTCAAAGATATCACATTCCACTTTGGAGGTACATAATAATTATACATGATTAATATCTAACTTTCAATTATGGAACGCCCCATCAATAAATTAAATGAATTTGTAGGTTTATACATGCCAAGGACAAAAGGAGGATGGAGGAAATAGATAAAATGGTGGATGATTTGTTGAAGGGAATCATCATGAAGAAAAAGGAGGAAGCCGTAATGAAGAAGGTGGGTGGTGACGAAGTCATAATTAAGAATGACTTACTAAGCATACTTTTAGAATCCAATCATCACAAGGAGGTTGATGAAAGCCTTGGGATGAGTTTGCAAGAGGTCATCAAGGAATGCAAGGCGTTCTACGTGGGAGGCCAAGAAACCACTTCGGTTTTGCTTGTTTGGACCATGATGCTGCTGGGTAAGTACCCTGATTGGCAAACACGTGCAAGGGAAGAAGTTTTCCAAGTCTTTGGCAATCAAAAACCAGATTATGGAGGCCTTAATCGCCTCAAGATTGTAAGTGTATATATATATCATTTAGATAGATATATACTTCTCAATAATATGTATAAACTGATCACAAATATGCAAATACTTTTCCACTATAGGTGACGATGATCTTATATGAAGTTCTGAGACTATACCCACCAGCAGTATGGATGGAACGATCTGCAGAAAAGGACATGAAACTTGGGAATTTGTTAGTACCAAAAGGAGTACAACTTGTGATACCGACACTGATGATTCATCATGACCAGGAGATATGGGGGAGTGATGCCAAGGAATTCAAACCAGAGAGGTTTAGTGAGGGAATCTCAAAGGCAGGGAAAGGGAATTGCGTTGCGTACTTCCCATTTGGACGGGGTCCGCGAATTTGCATTGGACAAAACTTCTCATTGTTGCAAGCTAAGACAGCTCTCTCTTTGATTCTGCAGTGCTTTTGGTTTGAGCTTTCTCCCTCATATTCTCATTCTCCTTCTGTCCTTCTTACTCTTCAGCCCGACCATGGGGTTCATCTCATTCTCCATAAACTCAAACAATAAATTAGTAATGTAGTTTGAGTTTGACGTCCTTATTATTGTGATCTTTCTTCAAGTTTATATATAAACATAATCAATTTGTTGTACGTTATATGCGTGTTATGCATTAGGAGTACAAGTTGTAATACCAATACTAATGATGCACCATGACCAACAATTGTGAGGATGCCAAAGGGTTCAAACCAGAAAGATTTTCGGAAGTAATCTTGAAGGCATTAAAGATACCGGTGTCGCATTCTTTCGGGGGGGGGGGGGGGCCTTGAATCTGCCCTCGCCAGAACTTTGTCTTGTTGGAAGCTATGCAACCCTTGTATTACCTCGAATCATAATTATAAAACTTCGTTTGTAGTCTAGAAATAAGGTCTTATAACTCGCTTGTAGTCTACAAGTGAGGTTTTATAATTAAAGCCAGAGGTAGTATTAAAAATGAAAAGGATTAAAGCCTAATACAATTAGTATTTAGCCGAGTTTCTTAAACTTTAGTCAGGATTCATTTCCTAACAGGATGTATGGAGAGAGTCTCGTGATCAGTACTAAAACCTAGATTTAGGGAAAAAAAACAAGAATCGAAAAGATTAATATAACAACTGCATTTTATTGATATTTTTAATATGATAACTAGTACCTTAAAAAAATATATACATGCATCACAAAAAGGTTAAGAACTAAATTTATAAATAGGCGAATAATATGTCATTGGAAATATGATGTAACATGACAACGACGACATTTTATCTATTTTATTCAAAATTTATTTACACCTTATACCTGAAATATTGAATTGATATTTTTCATATCATAACTCGTACCTTAAAAGAAATAATGCATACCACACATACATTGAAAAAGCTATATTTATATAAACATGTAAATCATATTATATTACAATATTGATAACAAATTTTAGTCATATGACAGCAACATCTTATCTGATGAGGTTTCTCCCCTTCATGTTCTCATGCTCTCCTTTATTAATTTTATCCAGTAAATAAAAATCTTAGAAATCTGAACGAATGCTAAAAGGGGAAAAGGAAAAGGGAAAAAAAATGCTAGTTCATCAACCTAGCCCTTGATTAATTCTTACAGATGAAATTAATATATATAATATTTTAGGACATATTTGTAAAATATAAGTAGGGCCAAAGATGTACCACCTTCAGTTCTTAATATAAAAATTAATTGTAAGATTAAGTTTGGTATTAAATATAATATCTCAATTCATTTTCATTTAATTTGTTTCCGATACTTATCATATTTTTCAAAACTATCCCTATTAATTTTACATGTTAAGAGAGTTTGCATCATCAAGGGATAGTTTAAATGCAAATGATTTTTAATTGATCTAATTTTTTTTAATATCATAACTCGTACCTTAAAAGAAATAATGCATACCCCACACACATACATCAAAAAAATAAATTTTAATGGATGATATGACATTACGAAATTGATAACAAATTTTAATGTCGTATAACGACAACATATATTTTATTTGAGGTTTCTCCTTCATGTTATCATGCTCCCTCATATATAACTTGGACGAATGCTAAAAGGCGAGAAAGAAGAAGAAAAATACAAATGCAAGTTCACCCTAAAATATAAGCAGAGTATGACATTAATGTAAAATATTTTCGGGCAGATTTATAAAATATAATTAAGCAGGGCCAAAAGTAGCATTTGAGTTATCAGTGCGAGCGTTCTATTTTTTTTTTGGTAAAATTTTATATTTTTTAATTTAACTTTATACAAAGTTCAATTTGGTTTTTTTGGTAAAAATTTTAATTTGGTATTTTAATTTTAAAAGTATATTTTTATTGCTTTAATCTAAAATAGTTAGACTTAAATGATAATATTTTGTAATAATCATACATGTTTATTAAACATAATAGGGTAGTATTTAAAAATATTTTATTAACACTTAATATCTTAGTATTACTATTTTTTGTTAATAATTTTGTGATTAAACAACTAAAAATATATATTTTAAAGTTAAGGGATCGAATAAAAATGATCCTGTATAAATTTTAAAAAAAATTAAAAAGTATATATTTTAATTTGTCATTCTTTTATGGTTAATACTATTTTTAGTTTATAAAATTTGAACTTATTTTGATTTTTTTCTCTAAAAATTTTTAGACAAATCAAAATAAAATCAGATTTTAAAAACCAATATAAAAATAAAGTCAAATTTCAAGAACAAAAAGCATTGATTTTAAATTTCAGAGACGAAAATAAAAATGAAATTAAATTTCAAAAACTGAAAATAGTACCATAACTTTATATATATATATATATATTATATCAATATATATATGTCTGTGTATATATATTATATCAATGCGTCGATCGTGACTACGGCTGCAAGCAGCTAAGAGGCCAAGCACAAGGAAGTAGATGCCAAGATCAGATGTCTTCTATATATTCAAATTCTCAGACCACAAACCATATGAGGACCACTAACATCATCGATCGGATAAGAAAAATAATGATAAGATATATCAAGTTCTTTTTTAATTGGTACGGTGTTCAGAGCAGTACGTAGTCGGTGCTAAATATGTTGTCCAGAGTGCAGACTATTACAATTGATCCGTACAAATTGAACAGTAATGCCTTTATTTAACCACCTCAAGTTTTGCCCTCCCAATGCAAGTTAATTATTATCAACACTTTCTCCGGCCGGCGGGAAAACTTGATCTGGTGATGTAGTTAATTGAAATAACTAATACATAAACTAACAACAAACACTCATATAATATTTTCAACTTGTTCTCGTTCACTTCCTTCTTCTCTACTTTGAGATTTTTATATATAGACATACGCCACACACAAGCACAAGCACAGAGAAACACACAGAGATAGCAAGATGAATGAAGCATCAGGAATAACATCAGTGGTGGTTGCAGTTGCAGTAATGGCGGTGATAGGCGGAGGATGGTGGGTTTGGAAGATGGCGAAGTGGGTGTGGGTGGATCCGAAGAAGATGGAGAGGCGTCTGAGAAAGCAAGGTCTTAAGGCAGATCCTTATCGGTTCTGGGTTGGCGACGTAACCAGGATGATGAAGATGCAGAAAGAAGCTATTTCCAGTCCTTTGCCTCCTCATTGCCATGACTTGGTCCCACGTGTCTTCTCCTTTGGTCACCACTTAGTCAATAAACACGGTGGGTGCCCGTACTTTCTCAATACTGTGTGTGTGTGTAGCTAACATCAGATTGTGTGTACAAGTTCTAACATTAATTTGTTGTCTAGCCATGATATATATAAACCAATAACTTAACGGCAATGTTTGGTATCATAAATAGGAAAAAAGATTTCCTTCCATGCTCTTTATATAGGTATATATTCATAAAACAGTTAAAGTGCAGGTGAGAATCCATTCATGTGGTTCGGACCGACACCGAGGTTGATCCTTACAGATCCTGAGCTGATTAAAAATGTGTTCAACAGGAACTACGACTTTGTAAAATTACACACGATTTCCATTGACAAATATGTATCAGTTGGTGTTGCAAGCTACAATGGCGACAAGTGGGCTAATCACAGGAAAATAATCAATCCTGCATTCAGTGTGGAAAAATTGAAGGTTATTTTTCTTTGCTTGTCAAAGTAAATTGAGAATTTTGTCTCTTGATTATTTCTTCATCATGGATCTCTCTACAGACCCTGATTCCAATCTTCAGCCGAAGTTGCAATGATATGATGAACAAATGGGAGAGCTTGTTGTCCCCAACAGATGGAACCTGTGAAGTAGATGTATGGCCTTGGCTTAGGGATTTCACAAAGGACGTGATTTCTCGAGCAGCATTTGGAAGTAGCTACGAAGAAGGCGAACAGATATTCGATCTTTTATCAGAACAAGCCGAACTTGTAGCCAATAACTTACAGAAACATCGCATTCCATTGGGGAGGTAATTAATTGAATAATTACTCGAATCAAATGTTGGTGATTACATAAGTAATGATAAAATCGTTTTGTAGGTTTCTAACAACTAAGGAGAACAAGAGGATGAAGGAAAATGAAAGAAACATGGAAGCTTCACTAGAATGTATCATCAACAAAAAGAAGGAAGCCATGAAGGCAGGTCAAGCCACAAAGGATGACCTACTTGGCATACTTTTAGAATCCAATCTCAAGGAGATTGAGGAACAAGGAAACGACAAGAACGTTGGATTGAGTATGAAAGATGTGATTGGTGAGTGCAAGTTGTTCTACCTGGCTGGCCAAGAAACCATTTCTTCTTTACTGGTTTGGACTATGATGCTATTGAGCATGTATCCTAATTGGCAAGCACGTGCCAGGGAAGAAGTCCTGCAAGTCTTTGGCAATCAAAAGCCAGACTTTGATGCACTAAGTCGCCTCAAGATTGTAAGCATATACATATATATCTTTTAACTAAACTGATCAATTTTTCTAAACACAAACATGTCGATACTTAAAGTGAAATATGCCATTACAGGTGACAATGATCTTGTATGAGGCTTTGAGGTTATATCCACCAATAGCATGGGTGGAGCGGTATGCTGAAAAAGACGTGAAACTTGGAAATCTGTCAATTCCCAAAGGAGTACGAATTAGCTTACAAATACTTATGATGCACCATGATGAACGCTTCTGGGGAGATGATGCCAAAGAGTTCAAACCAGGTAGATTTTCTGAAGGAATCTCAAACGCAGCAAAGGGTAATTCTGTTGCCTTCTTCCCATTCGCAGGGGGTCCTCGAGTCTGCATTGGCCAGAACTTTGCCTTGTTGGAAGCCAAAACGGCTATGTCTTTGATTCTACAACGTTTCTCCTTCGAGCTTTCCCCAACATATTCTCATGCTCCCACCACCGTCCTCACTCTTCAGCCTAAACATGGAGTTCAAGTCATTCTGCATAAATTGTAATGGATTTATGACATTCAAGTACTAATTCTTGTACCAAATGAGTTCAACTGTCCTTATTTGGTTTGTGTATTAGTTCAGAACAATCCACATCTTCTACGTTAATGAAAATAAATGAATATAATTCTAGTTCTTCAAACATTTGGATGAGAAAGTACGTATTGAAATACTAAGCAAAGAATACACTTAGAAATCCTCCCTTGTTTTGGAGCTCTAGGAGCAAATTGCGAGATGCTTCTGCAAGTGGCGGAAAAAAAAAAAAAAATCAACACAGCAGCACAACAAAATCTGGACGGTCCACATTTTATATTATACTTTTATCTTTAGTAATTATTTTCTTAATATGATATTAACGAAAACTTGAAGGACATGAAGGATGTTAAAGAAATTGGCTCGTATGAAGGAGAATATGGAAATAAACAAGGCTGCAGATTGGTTGGCAGTCTCGGGCTCAAAGGGGGTATGTTTTGAAGGTTGTCCTAGTCAACCTCCACCCTCTCTTGGCAAGTTGCTGTCTGATGACAGATCTCGGTGAATTGCTGATTTTGGTGCCGGGATTTGTCAGGATGGGACTGGAGTTGGCTAAGTTCTCTTGACTTGTTTGGCTGTGCTGTTTTTGCTGTGTTGTCTGTTTTGTTTTGTTATTTTTTTCCTTAGGTTGTACTCTAGGATTTACTTGTTTTTGCTATTGTTTCCCTTAGGTTGTAATCTGCAGGGTTTTACTGCTTCCTTTTTTTATTTTGTGGGCTTCGGCTATTGGTCACCTGTAATCTGTTTTTTGGTTATCAATAAAATGGACTACTGTTTTCTGGTCCAAAAAAAATTTCAATAGTACATTTGAATAAATCATGCACAGAGGTTTGACGAATTCTTTCTCAATCGCCGCTTTGAAGAGCTGGCGGCGCTGTCGAATCTCAGTCGCCGTCCATTGCCGACCTTAGTTGAATCTCAGAGAGAGAGGGAGGAAGGGGCAACGACCACAAATGCGAGCGGCGAACACAATGAGAAGAGAACAAACATGTAAAGCTGAATATAAATCGTAGCAGAGGTTGAAGTGTTGTGTCGAGTTTATTATTTATATGCATCATCTTAATGAAGTCATGTTGTCTAGTTTCACTACAAAATTGCAAATGATTTAAAAGAATACTTCCTTAGTGTAAGAACTCATTTGATTTTTATTTTAGTCATAAATATAAGACATCAATTTATTTTATTTTTCATATTTATCTTTTTTTTTTAAGATGGTTCTTTTAATAATAGTAGTTCTAACCAATTAATTTGATTAGCAAGCATATTTTAGAAAAGACAATACCTATTTATTACAAATAACTAACTTAACTTATTTTCTCAATTTACTCAAATTAGTTAACTAGCTCTTATATTTAAGACTGAAAGTAGTATTTTAGAAAAATAAATAGATATTTTTAACAAATAACTAATTTAAATAATTTAATAGAACTTATTAAAGATCAAAAATCTAAGCGACTGGTTCTTAATATAACACTTAATTGAATAATTTATTAGATTAAAAAAGCTAAATAAATTACTCACATATAGCATATGTTAACTGATTTCTCCGAAATAATTATTCGTGTCACTAAATTATACGCAAATTAGTTTTAAAAACATAATAAATATGAATATTTTAAAATAATTTATTTAGTTTTCTTAATAGTCTAAAATTAATTTATTAGATCTTATATTAAAGACTTTAGTTTTATGAATTATCGTTTTTTCTTCCGTTCGAATTCTGAAATCACTTGACCACAAAAAGAAAAAGAAAAAAGAATTCACAAATCACAATCCATGCGCACAACCACTGGTAATTAATAACATCATCTGATAACAATATGCATGCAGGACCACTGACATGACATTATCGGATAACAAAGAAGAAACTAGTCAATATGGTACCTAACATATAAATATAGTAAATATTTTTAACCTCTAAATAGACAAAGCATGAACTACTCCAACTCCTTGCATCAAATTATTGTACTATTTACAATACTTTATCTTTTGTTCCTTAATTATGTGTAACCCTTTGAATAATGTTTCGTGATATGCTGCAGAGACACATGAGAAATCCTCCTGCCCATTAATCAATAAATAATTTAATTTCTTTTATCTGTGCACAGTAAAGAATGCCTTTAATTAACTACAACTACTTTTGTCCTCTCAATGCAAGTTAGTTATTATAAACATTTTAAATGAAAAAAAAATGAATATTATCTTTAATCCTAAAAATTTGACTTTATTTTGGGTTGGGTGAATGGGTAAATTTACTTATTGTAATATTAAAAAAAAAGCATCAAGTATGATAATAAAATATCAGGAGGAAAAATACAGATGATGATTCAGAAATAACTCTAAAATGCCATTTGCCGTTAAATTGAGTAACGTTGACTGTTTAGAAAAAACATTTTGACTAAAAATGAGGACGTGGAGGCAAATATGGTAGAGTAATATCTGAGTTGGACAAAAAAAATAAAACAATTGTATAATTCTTCCTCCCCTCCGCGATCGTCGGCTTCCCACCAGCAGAGCCTCGCCTTTCCACCACCGTCGTCATCAACCCCCTTTCATTTTGTCCTCATTCTTCCACCAGAAACATTAATCGTACAAAAAACCCCAAAAAAAATCATACACAATCTAGATCTTAAGCATCCTTACTTAAAAATTGCAAATCACAAGTAATCAAATATTTAAAATGATGAGGAGTAGAAGAAGATCAGAAAATGTGCAATTAGAACAAAGAACAGAATCAGAAACCGTGAAGAACCACGGAAATCATCATCATCAGTGACCATTATTACTCAGACCAATTTCATCAGTGAAAAATGAGGTTCAACTTGAAGAATCATGAGAGTAAAAGCACAATATAAACCAATCCAGAAACAATCATTCTCAATAATATCAAACACGCATAACTAATCTTTCAAAGGCCCACAACTATCATGAGAACGAAAAAATCGAAGACCCATATATGAGAAATCGAAGACGGTTTGATGCCATGCGAGAGGAAGAAGAACAACGAGATCTATGAAATTATTTGCAGAAATGGAAGACCCATATCTGAGAAATCATGGGCTTCAGGCTATTCAATCAAACGGACAATCTCATCATGAGAGAGAATGTAGCGGAAGGTGGCGGTGCTGGCGATGAGCTGGGAAATGTTATCTGGGTAAGCTAACTGAGGGGTTTGTCGAGATTGTAGCTGGCGGTGCCGGCGTTCATGGCTTCCAAATTCCGGCGTGTGTGTCCAGTTTTGGGAGAAAGAAAAAGTGAAAAGCTGAAAAAGTGAAGAAGAGAGGAAAGGAGAGAGAGATAAACGGGGAAAAAAAAAAAAGTAAGGGTGTGTCACGGTGTGTGATAGGACGAGAGGTGAGTCGTGGGCTGGGGAGGAGTGGGTGGGGTCCATGTTAGTGCATCTTAAGGTGCCATGCAATGTTTTGATAGAGATAGGATAAGGGTGAGAGATTGAGTTGACCAATAAGGAGATTACCTGGCAAAGTATCTGACACGTGTATGTTTGATGGGACTCATATAGAAAAAAAAGTAACAGACATTACAGATAGTTAACGGAATGATATTTTTGCTCCATTTTAAAAAGTTGATGAATATTTTTGCTCCTGACATTTTATTATGGTACTTGATGTTCCTTTTTGATGTTATAATAGGTAAATTTAACCTTTTATTTTTTTTATTTTATTCCCTAAAATTTGAAATTAATAATTTTGATTCTTAAAATTTAATCTTATTTTAGTTCCGGTCCTTATATCATGGATCAAAAGTACTATTCTAGAAACCAACAATTTTTAAGTGGACCAAAATAAAATAAAATTATTAGAACCACAACCACTTGTTTGAAATTTAAAGGGACCAATTTACCTAAAAAAAATTTAAGAGAACCAAAATCAAAATAAGATCAAATTTTAAAGGCAAAAACCTCTTGAAATTTCATGTATCAAATTCAAGACCATGTCGGATTTTAAGGACTGAAAACAGTATTAACCACACAAAAAAAAACGAAAGGGGGAAAAAAACCTTCGAGGGGTATGTATGCGTATCTATCATGGCCGGCGGGAAAAACGAAAGAGGAAGAAGAACAACGAGATCTATGAAATGATTTGCAGAAATGGAAGACCCATATCTGAGAAATCATGGGCTTCAGGCTATTCAATCAAACGGACAATCTCATCATGAGAGAGAATGTAGCGGAAGGTGGCGGTGCTGGCGATGAGCTGGGAAATGTTATCTGGGTAAGCTAACTGAGGGGTTTGTCGAGATTGTAGCTGGCGGTGCCGGCGTTCATGGCTTCCAAATTCCGGCGTGTGTGTCTCCAGTTTTGGGAGAAAGAAAAACTGAAAAGTGAAGAGAGGAAAGGAGAGAGAGATAAATGGGGGAAAAAAAAAGTAAGCGTGCGTCACGGTGTGTGAGAGGACGAGAGGTGAGTCGTGGGCCGGGGAGGAGTGGGTGGGGTCCATGATGTTAGTGCATCTTAAGGTGCCATGCAATGTTTTGATAGAGATAGAACAAGGGTGAGAGATTGAGTTGACCAAGAAGGGAGATTACATGGCAAAGTATCTGACACGTGTATGTTTGATGGGACCCATATAGAAAAAAGTAACAGACATTACAGATAGCCGGAATGATATTTTTGCTCCATTTTAAAAATTCATGAATATTTTTGCTCTGACATTTTATTATGATACTTGACGCTTCTTTTTGATATTACAACTTTTTGATATTACAATAGATAAATTTAATCCTTTATCTTTTTGATTTTATTCCCTAAAATTTGAAATTAATAATTTTGATTCCTAAAATGTGATCTATTTTAGTTCCGGTCCTTATGTCATGGATCAAAAATACTATTCTAGAAACCAACAATTTTTAAGTGGACCAAAAAAAAAAAATTTCTAGGACCAAAACGACTTGTTTCAAATTTAAAGGGATCAATTCACCTAAAAAAATTTAAGAGGGCCAAAATCAAAATAAGATCAAATTTTAAAGGCAAAAACCTCTTGAAATTTCATGTATCAAATTCAAGACCATGTCGGATTTTAGGGACTGAAAACAGTATTAACAAAAAAAAAAACGAAAGGGGGAAAAAAACCTTCGAGGGGTATGTATGCGTATCTATCATGGCCGGCGGGAAAAACTTTCTGGTGGTCCATTAAAATACCTAATGCATAAACTAATAACACTCGTACATAACATATCCAACTTGTTCTCGTTCGCTTTCTGTGTTGAATACTGTGAGAGTATTATATATATATATATATATAGACCTATGCAACACAACACAAGCACAGAGAGAGAGGGGGGGGGAGAGAGAGAGGGAGAGAGAGAGGGATGATGGAAGCATCAGGAATAATATCAGTGGTGGTTGCAGTTGCAGTAATAGTAGTGATAGGAGGAGGATGGGTTTGGAAGATGGCAAAGTGGGTATGGTTCACTCCAAGGAAGCTGGAAAGGCGTCTGAGAGAGCAAGGTCTTAAGGCCGATCCTTATCGGTTCTGGGTCGGTGACTTAACCAGAATGACCAAGATGCAGAAAGAAGCCATATCCTCTCCTTTGCCTCCTTATTCCCATGACTTGGTCCCTTCTGTCTTCTCCTACGTTCACCACGTTGTCAATAAGCACGGTGCGCTTCCTTTGTTTATATATGCCCCTCTCTCTCAATTTTCATTTTAACCATCTCAATTGATTTTGTTACCACTTAGATAAGCCTGCCAGTGTGTATTGTGTGTATTATATGTATTATATATAAATAGAAAAATAATTTCCTTCCTTGATCTTCACATACATACATATATATATATATATATATATTCGTGAAACCATTGGAGTATGTGCAGGTAAGAATTCATTCATGTGGTACGGACCGAAACCGAGGTTGATCCTTACAGATCCTGAGCTGATAAAAGATGTGTTCCACAGATTCTACGACTTTAGAAAACTACAACACCTAGTTCCTATTCTCGATTATATAGCCACTGGTGTTGGAAACTATAATGGCGACAAATGGGTTAAACACAGTAAAATTGTCCATCCAGCATTCAATTTGGAACACCTGAAGGTTAATTATTATTAATAGTTTCTTACCTATTTATAAAAAAATACGCAAACATATATATGTCTACTAACAAATTCAACTGATTAGAGTTTTTCTCTCTTTAACTTCTTCATCAACTCGATCTCTCTAGATTTTGATTCCAATCGTCTGCCAAAGTTGCAATGATATGATGAACAAATGGGAGACCATGTTGTCCCCAGCGGATGGAACTTGTGAAGTGGACGTATGGCCTTGCCTTAAGAGTTTGACAAAGGAAGTGATTTCTCGAGCAGCTTTTGGAAGTAGCTACGAAGAAGGCGGACAAATATTTGACATCATCGTAGAACAAGCTCAACTTGTGATGAGTAATATACAGAAACATCGTATTCCATTCTGGAGGTAATTACTACAATTATCAAGACTATAATATCATATATGCCCGTGTCAAGTACTGATAAAATCATCATTTTTATTTGTAGGTTTGTTCCGACTAAGGAGAACAAGAGGTTGAAGGAAAATAATAGAAACTTTGAAGCTATCGTAGAGGTTATTATCAGAAGAAAGAGGGAAGCCATGAAGGCAGGTGAAGGCACAGAGGATAACATACTGGGCATACTTTTAGAATCCAATCAAAAGGAGATTGAGGAACAGGGAAACGACAAGAACGTTGGATTGAGTATGAAAGATGTGATTGAGGAATGCAAGTTCTTCGCCCTGGCTGGCCATGAAACCACTGCTGTTCTTCTGGTCTGGACTATGATGTTATTGAGTATGTATCCTCATTGGCAAGCACGTGCAAGGGAAGAAGTCCTGCAAGTCTTTGGCAACCAAAAACCAGACTTTGAATCATTAAATCACCTTAAGCTTGTGAGCATGTTTCTTTATCTGTCATATACATAAGATATTTTTCTTAAGTACACTGATCATGTATCTTTTTAGCCACAAACATTTATATATACTGAAAAAAGACATTTGACGTTGCAGGTTACAATGATCTTGTACGAGGTTTTGAGGTTATATGCACCGGTAATATGGGTAGAGAGAAATGTAGAAAAAGACATGAAACTTGGGAAATTGTTAGTTCCTGGAGGAGTACAGATTTGCATACCAATACTCATGTTGCACCATGATCAAGAGCTGTGGGGAGATGATGCCAAAGAGTTCAACCCAGAAAGATTTTCAGAAGGATTATTAAAGGCATCAAAAGTTCCTTATGTTCCATTCTACCCATTCGGAGGTGGTCCTCGAATCTGCACTGGACAGAACTTTGCCTTGGTGGAAGCTAAAATTGCTTTGTCTTTGATTCTACAACGGTTCTCCTTCGAGCTTTCCCCAACATATTCTCATGCTCTCACCACCTTCATCACTCTTCAGCCTCGCCATGGAGTTCAACTCATTCTGCGTAAATTGTAATAAATTTATGATATTTTGTTGCTGCTGTATTTTGTTGGCTCAAGGCGCCTTATCCGTATTGTCTCCGGTATTTTATTGTTTTATGTGTTTGTGTCACTTGTTTTCATATGTGTTTTATGTATGTTTAACTTTTAATATAAAAAACAAGTGCTCATTCGGGTACCAAATGAATTCTCCAATCATCATTATTGGATTTGTGTATTAGTGTGTATTGTACAATCTGCATCTTCTATCGCTGATAAAAGTATGGGCGTATCAGCTCTTGATCACGTTTATTTATAGTTTATTTTTCCCTGTATAGGCAATATTTAGGTCATGCATGATATTTTTTTCACCTAGTTGAAATTATGCAGAGACTGGGGGGAAAAGATAAAAGTCTATAGTTTAAATTTTGTTAGTGTAAAACTATATACCAATATGAATTTTGAATATAAAAGCTAAATAACTAATTTATAAAAAATAGATAATTAATTTGTAATGATTGAAAAAATTAGTTAAATTGATTAATCATGAGAAATATGAATTGACTTTCTTAAACTATTCTTTTTAATCATGTACATTAAAACTATCCACGGGCGGAACCTTTTATAATTAATAGAGATATTTTAAAAGAAAATTTATAAATTTGAGAGAGAAAGTGTATTAAAATCTTATATTTAAGATCAAATTTTTATATTAGGATCTAATATAACAATAGAATTATATTGATATTTTAATAAGCTTCAGGTGTATCCAGCATCCCGAAATATTTTGTAATGTATTCAACACTCTGAAGTATTTTTTAAGTGCATCCAGCATCCTAAAATATTTTTTATCTTACTACTAAATGCACTAAAAAATATTTTTGGCTGATAAACACGCCTAAAAAAATATTTTGAAATGTTAGATACATCAAAAAAATATTTCACAATGCTGGACGCATCTAAAAAAATACTTCAAGATACTGAATGTACCACAAAATATTTTGAGATGCTAGATATATTCAAGAAAACACTTTGAGACATTGGATGCACCTTAACTTTATTTTAATATTATCACTTGTACCCTAAAAGTTATAGGTGCCCCACACGGGTTAAAAACTAAATTTATAAGTACGTAAACGATATCATATTAGAAATTTGACATAACAATTTTTACTGTAATGGAACAGCAATAATTCATTAGTTCATAATTTACAAATACGTGAATGATATGACGTTATAAAGTTGAGATAGCTCGCTGGGACCAAGACCTCGTGCGTAATTGTAACTTATACAGTTATAGTCGTGGTCTAGGCCGGGCTGAGAACAGATTCCATGGCATCGTGAAGTTGGAGGTAGATGGATTGTCTCATGGGGAAAGTGGATGCGGAGAAGCTATTTGGGACGGGTTTGGATCTTTTTCTTCTCAGTATATGATCTTTATCATTGGATCAAATAACGAATGATTCAGATTTCATACTTTATAAAACTATTATTATAACTAAATAGAAAAGAGAAGGTAAATATTTGCTTTTTAAAATATTAAATCTGAACCGTCTATTACTTGATATAATGGTGGAAATGAGATTTTGAGAAGAAAAAGAGAAAGAAGAATTCTAAGAGTGTCTTTGGCCCATTTGGGACAAGGTAGATGGATAATGGCATTTAAATACAAGCTCACAAAGATTCCACCTGCAGGGGCGAAATTAATTGGCATCATCCATGGGCTTAATCTTTGTTGGGCCAAGGGTTTCAAAAATATTTACTTGTTTTCTGATTGTATAGAAACCTTAAATTTAATTATTAAAGGTCGTAACAATTCTTACCCTTTTAGAGACGTTGTAGATGATAATAGGATGCTCTTTTGTAGGGATTGGCATGTTCTGATTAACCACACCTTTTGGGAGACCTTAGGTACTACTGATTTTCCAGCCAAAAAGTTAAGATAGCAAGTTTTGACGTAATATAAGAGCATTTTGTTGATGTTTTTGATGTAATAGCTTGCACCCTAGAAAATACACATGCATCACATTAATTGAAAATTTAATCACCAACCATGCAAAACTGGGACATATCAAATTTTAATATAATACGGATGAGAAAATTAGGTTTGCCATCAAGTCTAATTACTATTTTTTCATAAATGTTTTATCTTAATATATTTAACTCTTGTTGACAGTCATCTAATGCATAAAAAATTTAACATTTAATTTAAATACTCATCCATTGTAATTATTAATAGAATAATTAATATTCACTCTTTGTTCAAGCAATTATAATATGATCATTATATAATGTTAAAACAATATTTCCTAGAACATCTCTGTATTATCCAATCACCATGCCGTGTTAAAAGGGAGTTGGTAGAAATGAATGATCATTGAAAAAATGAAAAAAAATATTAAAAAATCCTCAACTGCAAGATTTATTATTCAAAAATACCTTAAATTTGTTCAAGGACCATGTCCCATATATCTTCAACGAGAGCAACAATTTTTCAATTGTGTAATCTACCTTCAACAATATGCAAAACAAAAAACATTTTGCAAGAAGAGTTGCACTTGCACTCGTTGAAGGTAAGTCATACCCACCCAAGATCCAAAGTCTTTAGATACTTTTGGCGATAAATTTTGCAGTGAAAGATTTTTTTTTTCAGTGATTTTTCCTTAAAAAGAACATAAAAGACACAAAATATTGTCAAAGTTGCTGATATCCAAGTATAAAGTATTTCTACCTAGACCCGTGATCAAGCTGTTTTCCAACTTTCATCAAACCCTTCGTAAAATGGAGTCTTTGAAGCCTTTATGGCATGATGCCATTTTACAAATCAGATTTATTAGTTGCTTGTAGCAGCAGGACTTGTGAAGGCTTCCATGGGAAGAAATCACAGCAAATCTGAATGGATAATGTAGTGAGGCACTCAACGGGAAGACAAACAACGAAAAAGCCGGGAAGAGAGTGAACGCATAGATCATGCTAGCAAAATATTCCCTTGGATTTTGGTCCTTCAGATCAATTTTCTCAAGGGGCAACGTAATTGCATACAAAAGAGAACGCATCAAAACTAAATGCAGATGAAAAATAAAACACGAAACTTACAAGATGGTTATAAGAAAATCCAAGCATTAGATAAGTTCTACCCACCGTATGCAGGACCAGTAGCTAACATCATCTGATAACCATATGCATGCGGGACCACTGGCATCATGTGACAACAATATGAATCTAGGACCACTGACATCATCGGATGGACATGAAAAAACTAATTAATATGATAGGACAACAAATAAATATAGCAAACATTTTCAAACTCTAAATAAACAAAGCATAAACTCCAACTTCGTACATCAATTTTTTTATACAACTCCGTACATCAAATTGCCATACTATTACTTCTTTAAAACGATTGATTTACATAGTCCCTCATCCCTCCGGTCCTTACAATACCTTTTACAAAATTTACTGAAGCATTCATGACATTTTTAAAAATACCCTTATCTTTTGCTCTTGGATTTGCCATCCCTCCATCTCTTGCCCAAATTAACCATATCAATCAAATGGTTATTTTGAAAAATCACTAAAGTTTTTTACATTTAACTACTTTTAACTAATTTCCGTAATCTCATGAAAGTTGTTCACAGTCTTGTATATAAATGACCAGAGTAAGTATATAATATTACTAGACAAACTCTTCGGAAGATAGATACAGAAAAACAAGAACGAACTGAACCAGAGTTGGCCGGCACAAAAGCTTTCTGGTATAATTCAATAATATATGCACTGGCAATACACGTCAATCTAAACTAACACGAAAGACTATTATATATAATATTTTCAACTTGTTCTCTGAGAATATATATAGATAACTAGATACGCGCCACAACACGAGTACATACTCACAAAGAGAGATGAAAGGAGCATCAATAATATCAGGAGTGGCCACATGGATAGCAGTAATAACAGTTTTAAGATGGGTTTGGAAGATGGCAGTGTGGTTATGGGTGAATCCAAAGAGGCTAGAGAAAGCTCTGAGACATCAAGGTCTTCAGGCCAATCGCTATCGATTCTGGGTTGGTGACTCTTTCCAAATGAGCAACATGGTACGACAAGCCAAAGCCACTCCCTTGCCCGCTCATTCCAATGACCTAGTCCCTCAAATCTCCCCCTTTCAGCAGCACACTATCAACAGATATGGTGCCCCTTCCTATGCCTTTCCCCCTTAATTCTTTTCTCTCATTCTTTTTTTATCTTAACAGTCTCAGTCCATTTTCTCATTTACCATGCACTGGAAACCATTCAAGAAACTAATAACATGACAGAGACGTTTGTTACCATAAATAGAAGAGTTGTTTCCTTCCATCTTCTCTATAGACGCATACATATTATATATCCATACTGTGAAGCAATTGACGTGCAGGTAGGGATTCATTCATGTGGTTCGGACCAATACCAATGTTGATCCTCACGGATCCTGAGCTGATAAAAGATATGTTAAACAGACACAACGACTTCACAAAATATCACAATTTCCCAATTGTTAACGAATACGTAGCCCCTGGGGTTGCAGGCTACGATGGTGAAAAGTGGGCTAAACACAGGAAGATTCTCCAACCAGCATTCAATGTTGACAAATTGAAGGTTATTCCCTTATTTTCTTGCCAAATTAAATTGCCATCACACATCTATACTCATTGATAAATATATAGATTAATTTCCATGTTATCGTGACAGCATCTTGAAGCAAGGCATATTGTTAGGATGAAATTTTGTTTTCTTATTTTTGGTTGCGATTGCCAGAACTGCAGCCGTTTGGTCGAGAATTTGACTCTAATAATATCTTAATCTTTCTACAGTCTCTGATTCCAATCTTTAGTCAAAGTTGCAACGAAATGATCAACAAATGGGAGAACCTGTTGTCCTCCTCAGATGGAACATGTGAAGTGAATATATGGCCTTGGCTTAAGGATATGACAAAGGAAGTGATGTCTCGATCAGCATTTGGAAGTAACCATGAAGAAGGCAGACAAACATTTGATCTTCTAGCAGAACTAAGTGTAGTTGTAATGAATAATTTACAGAAACATTACATTCCATTATGGAGGTAATTACCAAGACTAACAGTCTAATACGATGACCTGTGCTTGTGACTTATAGATTAGTGCTTATTAAATCCTTTTGTAGGTTTCTACCAACTAAGGGGAACAAGAAGATGAAGGAAATTGGAAGAAACGTGAGAACTTCCCTAGAGTATATTATCAACAAAAAGGAGAAAGCCATGAAGGGGGTTGAAGCTGTAAAGAATGACCTACTGGGCATACTTTTAGAATCCAATCACAAGGAGATTGAGGAACAAGGGAACAAGAAAAATGCTGGCTTGAGTATGAAAGATGTGATCGACGAATGCAAGTTGTTCTACATGGCAGGCCAAGAAACCACTTCTGTTCTACTGGTCTGGACTATGATGCTCTTGAGTAGGCATCCTGATTGGCAAGCACGTGCAAGGGAAGAAGTTCTGCAAGTCTTTGGCAGTCAAAAACCACAATATGATGCATTAAGTCGCCTTAAGATTGTAAGAGTGTGTGTGTGTGTGTGTGATATATTGTATATATAAATTTCTTTAGATAAATTGATTGTGTTTTAATCAAACCCTAACACGAACACACACAATACAATTCAACCACGAACATGCATATATTTATGATGAAATTTGCCACCACAGATGACCATGATCTTGTACGAGGTTTTGAGGTTATACCCACCAGTAACATGGCTAGAGAGGTATGCTGTAAAGGACATGAAACTTGGAAAACTATCAATACCTGAAGGAGTACAGCTTGGCGTACCAATACTGATGGTGCACCATGACCAACAATTGTGGGGAGATGATGCTAAAGTGTTTAGACCAGATAGATTTTCCGAAGGAATCTCCATGGCATCAAAAGGGAGTTCTTCTGCATTCTTCCCATTCGGAGGAGGTTCCCGAGCCTGTCTTGGACAGAACTTTACCTTGTTGAGTGCGAAGGTGGCTCTGTCATTGATTCTACAACGTTTCTCCTTCGAGCTTTCCCCATCATATTCTCATGCTCTCACCACCGTCATCACTCTTCAGCCTCAACACGGAGTTGAAGTCATTCTGCGTAAACTGTAATAAATTTATTATATCGAAGCACTAATTCATGTACAATATGAATTCAGAATAATCCGCACCTCCTAGGTTAATAAAATCAAAATAGACGTAGAGTTGTAATTTTCAAACACCTGGAAAGGAAAGAAAGTATGGGCATCATCTAAGCATTGAAATATGACGCAATTATGCAAAGGACCAATAATGAGGATACTGTAATGAAGCATAGGGAAAGGATGAGCAAGGAAGATCACGCAGGAGGAAGGGAGCATGCTCATCATGCGCAAAGGTCATTACAAATATGCGCGGAGCTGAGAGGCATAGAGGCTATAGCAAGAGAAGATCCTTCATCGAAAAGGGTTTGGATTATTATTGTGGAATTTCCCTCTCTTATGATTCATCTCTCTCTGTAACTCGGTTCTTTCTCTCCTTCCTCTGTTTTTCCTTCTTCTTTTCTGCTCTTCATGTCTGTGTGTCTGTGTGACTGTAACTGGTTGGCAAATAATGATAATGATGATGGTGTGTTTCGATTAATTTGCCTGTACTGGATGAGTGTGTGTGATCTTCCTCGAACGAAATCATAACTAATAGCTAGTGAGAAAGAGTCCAAAATGTCCCCAAATTCATTCAGCTGCCACTTGGAACTCCCCACTGTTCTGGAGCTCCAAGCGGAAAAAATGGCGAAGGAGGCTTCAGAAACAAGGCCATTTAGTTGCAACAACGTGGAAAAGGAAATGTTAGGGTACTTTATTGGAAATGTTGTGTATATATTTTTTATTTATTTTTGTTTTGTATGGGCTGACCGCTGCGTGTATATGTGAGTAGCCTGCCCGCTTTTGTACATAGTCAGGACTCTTTATAAATAGAGTCCAGTAGGCCCATTTCTGTGTAATCTGATTTTCAATCAATGAAATATTCAGTTTCATTTCTTTGAGCTGTGCGTTTTGGGAAAAGTGGAGGCAGGGCGTCTTGTTCAACATGGCATCAGAGCCACACGCCGTCGTCTAGGGCTACCGATAGAGCCAATCAACACAAGCCCTTGAAGAACCTCACACACACAAACCCTACACAGCGAATTCAATGGGAGAGGAGAAGATCGCGGCCGAAGCCATCCCCTTTTCACATCCTCTATTTCTACACTCTTCAGATACCCAGGGAACAGCGATCATTCCTCATATCCTCACCGGCACCAAGAACTATACGGTATGGTCTTGTGCGATGCGAATCGCTCTCCTCAGGAAGCATAAGCTTGGCTTCGTGGATGGCTCGTGCAAGAAAGCAGACCAAGATAGCCATCTACTATCGCAATGGGAGAGATGCAACGCTGTCGTCCTTTCATGGTTAATCAATTCGATTTCTAAGGAATTGGCCACCGGCATCATCTACTTTCAAGATGCTCATGATGTTTGGACTAAGTTAAAAGAGCGTTTCGACAAGAAAAGCAGCTCAAGAATATTTGCATTACACCGGGAAATTAATTCTCTCCGTCAAGGCCCCAAGGCATATTTTGATTCAATCCAGGAGCAGAAGTTACTCCAGTTTTTGATGGGACTAAACGAAAACTTTACACAAGCGCGGAGTCAAATCTTGCTCATGTCCCCTCTGCCATCCGTCAACGAGGCATATTCTATGATCATCCAAGATGAAACTCAACGGTTCATCAGCTATATGGAGATAAAAATGTCTCAACAGAGGGACTTGCCATGACCGCAAGAGGAAGGGGTCGCGGACGTGGACAGGGAAGAGGAGAAAATGTCCCGGAATGTACCCACTGTCACAAGAAGGGACATGTTCGCGAAAATTGCTTCCAGATCGTTGGGTACCTGGCGAATTTCAAAGGCAATAAAGGGAGACAACAAAAAGAATTTCAGCAAGGGGGAGCAGATTCTGTCAAGGATTCAGATTTTCATGGCCATGCAGCAACTACGGTCACTCCAACTTTTACGCAGGAGCAATATGAAAAGATCCTGGAGCTGCTCAAGAAAGACACAGAACCTGCAGTGCACGCTTTAACTAGTACAAGTTTGATTTCTCCTATCCCTAGTTTTCAATCTTATACACACTGGATACTGGATTCGGGTGCCACAACCCACATGCCCGGTAAACTGGACCTATTTGACAGTTATGAACAATATTTTAGACCAATCAAATCAATTAAAATACCTAATGGGGATAGGTTATCTGTTACTCACATTGGTTCGGTCACTGTAGCTGAAAATATTATCATTCATAATGTTCTTTATGCACCCTGCTTGGAATTCAACCTTATATCTATATCCAGATTCACTAGAGAAAATAATTACATGGCAGCCTTCTTCCCTGATCTCTGTATACTGCAGGGCCTTCAAGATGGGAGGATCAGGATGACTGGTAGAGAGTATAAGGGATTGTATGTACTAAAAGTGATCAACAGTATTCACGATTCAGCTAATGTTGTCCAAAATGAGAAAAATTTGAAGAAGGATTGTGATATTCAATTGTGGCATAGAAGGCTAGGACATGCACCCCTATCTGTGTTAAAACATTTGAATCTTACATGTACTGATTCTTCTATATTGAATAAAGATTCTCATTCATGTGATATTTGCATTCGGTCTAAACAGACTAAGTTTCCATTTAATTCCAATGTGATTAAATCTAAGAGATGTTTCGACTTAATTCATGCAGATGTTTGGGGTCCTTACAAGAACCCCACACATCAAGGTTTCCAATTTTTCTTAACTTTAGTGGATGATTTTTCAAGAGGGACTTGGATATTTTTAATGAGACTTCTTGCTTATGATGAAGAAAAAACCGCAAGGAGGACCTGTTAAAGGAACCAGGGAAATATAGACGATTGGTTGGTAAGTTGATTTATTTGACTATGACCCGGCCTGATATCTCTTATTCTGTGCAGACATTGAGCCAGTTCATGCAAAAGCCAACCAAAGCACACATGGCCGCTGCTAGGAGTGTTCCGAGATATCTTAAGGGAACCCCTGGGCTAGGGATTTTTATCAGCTCAGAAGGGAAACCGGAGCTAGAGTGCTACTGTGATTCAGATTGGGCTTCCTGTGCAATGACAAGAAGATCAGTTTCTGGCTATCTGCTGACGTTGAGAGGATCGCTTGTGATGTGGAAAACTAAGAAACAACATACTGTTTCGAAGTCTTCTGCAGAAGCAGAATACAGAGCCTTGAGTATGGCAACTTCTGAGGGTAGTTTGGGCTATTGGTCTATTAAAAGACTTGGGTATAAATCATGAGGGTCCAGTGAAGGTGCACTGTGACAGCAAAGTTGCGATACATATTGCAGCTAATCTAGTTTTTCATGAGCGTACAAAACACATAGAGATATAGATTGTCACTTTGTCAGGGAGAAATGAGAATCAAAGCTGATTGATTTGTGTCGTGTTAGAAGTCATGATCAAGAGGCAGACCTGCTGACAAAGGCTGTAGGAGGAAATGTACAGAAGAATTTTTTAGGCAAGTTAGGAACTATTGATGTTTTTAAGCCCCTAACTTGAGGGGAGTATTGGAAATGTTGTGTATATATTTCTTATTTAGTTTTGTTTGTATGGGCTGACCGCTGCGTGTATATTGAGTAGCCTGCCCGCTTTTGTACATAGTCAGGACTCTTTATAAATAGAGTCCAGTAGGCCCATTCTGTGTAATATGATTTTCAATCAATGAAATATTAGTTTCATTTCTTTGAGCTGTGCGTTTTGGGAAAAGTGGAGGCAAGGCGTCTTGTTCAACATACTTGAACTAAAAGAGAGGAAAGAAGGGAGAAAAAGGAATCTTCACCTGATGCAACCACAGTGAAGGAAGTGAGGAGAAATTAAAGAACTTGACTGCGACGTGCACAACTCCAAACGCAGCGCGAAGGGAGTAGAAGAAGGAGAACGAAGCGCAATGTGGAGGAAAACGAGTTCGCGCCATTGTAGAGCTGCTTAGGGGGAATTTTTTTGGGGAAAATTTCAGTTAAGGACCGTAAAAACAATTTATATCAATCAAGGGTTCAAATGCAAATGAACAAGTTAAATTTGAAGATTTACAAAAAAGTTTATGGATTTACAACCCAAATTTGACAAATACAAGAGAATTTACAACCCAAATGTAAGTGTTTTGAGTGTAAGTGAATAAGTGAAATTCGACGATTTACAAATGAAATTCAGCAATTCACAACAAAAATTAGGCAATTTACAAATAACATAATGGAACTCACAACCCCAATGCAAGTATTTAAAGTGTAAATAAGTAAGTGAAATTTGAAGATTACAACAAAAGTTTATGGATTTGCAAGTGAATTTGACAATTTACAACAAAAATTAAAATTTTACAAATAACATAATGGAACTCACAATTCCAAATACAAGTGTTTAAGTGTAAATGAGCAAATGAAATTTGAAGATTTACAACAAAAGTTTATAGATTTGCAAGAAATTCAACAATTTTACTTGCTCATTTGCACTTAACCGCTTGTACTTGGAGTTATGACTTCTATTATGTTATCTGTAAATTGCCTAATTTTTGTTGTAAATTGCTGAATTTCATTTATAAATCATCGAATTTCACTTGTTCATTTACACTTAATACTTACTTTTGGGTTGTGAATTCTCTTGTATTTGCCAAATTTGGATTGTAAATCCATAAAATTTTGTTGTAAATTTTCAAATTTTCACTGCTCATTTGCATTTAACACTTGCATTTGGGGTTATGACTTCTATCATGTTATTTGTAAATTGCCTAATTTTTTGTTGTAAATTACTGAATTTCACTTGTTCATTATATTTGGACAGTTGTGTTTGTTTTGTTTATATATATTTTATTTGCATTACAAGATTGAATGGTTGCTTGGCTTGATGGATATTAGCTTTTTAGTGTGCCAAGGGGTCATGGATTCAAACCCTCCTTTGCCACCTTATTTTAACAAAAAAAAAAAATTCCGACCACCAACAGTAGCTCCAATTAATATTTATTTTTTAATAAAATAAAAAGGGAGGGGTGTTATTGTAATCTACTCTAAATTTTAATTTCAATTTGGTTTCTTGGTCCTGGAGTAAAATTTCAGAAAGTTTTAGTCTTTGACTGATATAAATTGTCTTCTGCAGTCTTTAACTGAATTTTTCCATTTTCTTTTCGATCAATTCCACCATACTTACCAACGTTGATTTCGGGCGTCCATTTTAAAAGGAAAAATTGCAACTAAAGGCCCCCTGATATTAAAATTGTGATTGGGGATTCTAAATTTAAAAATAACAATAAAAACCTGAGCTCACTTTTTTAAATATAAAATTGTTGGTGAAATGTCTGAAATGTCCTCATCCAAATGACAAATTAACTATAGAAGTGACAAATTCACTTTAGCGAATGATAATTTCAGTAGACCAAATTACAATTTGGCTGAGAGTATGCCAATGACGAATTGATTATGAAAAATAATAAGTTCACTTTAGTTAATGACAACTTCAGTAAATCAAATCACAATTTGGATGAGAGGCATTTAGACATTTCACCCACATTTCATATTTACAAAAGTGGAACCCGGTCCTTATTTGTTA